>NW_017672222.1:150858-181219 GCF_001879085.1 Nicotiana attenuata | reverse complement strand
ACGATGATATCTAGGTGTTGGGACTAGTTTTTTTAAAACCATTACTTATAGACATGGTAGTTACTGATTTTATACGATATGGGCATGGTATTTAGGTGAATGCAATAAAAACCTAAAGCATAATTTCTAATGCACATAAGACAATGAACGTGATTATTAGGCAGGATTAGTAGCAACTTAGTGACAGGATTTCTTAGTGGACATGATTATGCAGAACTTTTAGAAAGCAGAAGTTTCAGAAACAAATGATGCACCTATAAACATATTCTCTAGTGCACAAAACAACCTATAAGCATGGTTTCTAATGCAAGCATCATAATCCTAAGAGCATGATTTTTAATGCAAACGAATAGTCATAATAATCCTAAGAGCATGATTTCTATCCGATTTACCCACCAAAATATATAAAAATCCCTCCCTTTTACTAATATCCCTAATATTTGTTTACAAGAATTATTATTACATACCATAAATGAATTACAGAAATAAATAATACTATACTGTAGGGAGCCTGGATAGACCCAAAGTAAACCTGAAAAAAAACCAGGCCTTCAAACAGTCCAAAGTACCATATCTCATAGTGTCCAAGAGAGGGTATCCTGGTGTGTCAAAGTTCCCAAGGGCCTCAGGGACCCCTGGCAATGCTCACACCAAGATCCTTTTAAAGAGAAGTAGTTTTGTGCAGTGTGGAAGGGACAACCCCAGTGTGCCAGAGTTCGGAGGAATCTCATGGATTCCTAGGCAGTACACACACTGGAGGGGCAGAATCCTAAGTATTCTAAGAGTAGGAGGGAGAGTGCTTGACAGAGTAGGAATAACTTTAGGAAAACAGTATGGAAGTAAAACAGTTTAGGAGGGAGAATAGTTTGAAAGTGAAAACATTTAGGAGTGAAAAATAGTTAGAGGTGAAAACAGTAGGAATAAAAATAGTTTAGAAACATTCTAAGAAAAGGTTCAGCCAACCGAAACACACAGAACAAAGTCACCAAGTTTCAAACCCAAGATTCACATTACCCAGCTTTAATTTAGTTTATTAGTTAACCCTAGGTGGGCATACATCATGCTGAGAACAGACAGTAACACAGAGAGGGAGCAGGGGTTGGGAGCACAGATTACTGAATCAGGAGCACATAGAAACAGGGTGAAGGCACTCATGCTAGCTAACAGGGACATAGAGCAGGCAGGGATAGATAACAATTCACTAGGACATACTGATTTAGGGTCTAAATAGGAATCACTCAAGTCTAACAGTCATACTTAGTGATAGGGTAAGCATACTTACTTAATGCAAGAGACAACAAAGCATAGGATTTAAACACAGTTAAGGGAAGCAAATAAGAAATGAATGGTATGCAGGATTCAGTAGTCTAGCCTTGGCTTTCAGCCGGCTAGACAAGCAATGAGCACAAGTAGCGGAGAGATGAGAGCAAGGAATGTGTGAGTGTAAGTTTTTGGTGAACTATTGTTCGTGTCTTGAAGAGGCGGAGTGAGAGTGTATATATAGCACTTAGGGAGTAAAACAAATAAGGTAAAGGAAATCACAGTTCAATCAATTATAATCAATCAGCCAATTATAGAATCAATTCCAATAGAGAAATCCGGAAAAGACCCCTTTAATTGGGGAGAGTCAGTTAACGGTCAAAACTGGGATTTAACTAAGGTAAGAAATCAATACCATACCATATAGGGAGTCAGTCAAATCCCAAATCGTACTGATAATTAATTAAGGAAAGTATGATTAATCAAGGTCACAAATATGGAAACAAGTAAAAATCCCAGCAAATACCGATTTTAACGGGACAATTATTCGAATCCCTAATAGTAATCAATCAGGTAAAATTCCCAAAGAGTACTGATTTTAACAAGAAAGATTGTTCAAATCCCTAAATAGAATCAGTCAATATGACTGGTTCACAGAAATGAACAAAATAACGGGAAAAATTTGAAGAAATCAGTGTCACAAATAGAAACATTTGGGGGTTTAAGCATAGACACGAGAATCAGTCAAGATAGTGAAGAATAATTAGTTTAAACACTAAAAAGTTAAAAAAAACCTTTGAAGAAAAGTCTGAACCCTAATTTCAGAAAGAGTGAAATAGATCGAAGCAGTTGACTAAAACAAAGATTTTCAAGGGAAAACACCCGATAATACTCGAATCATTTCAGATCTACAAAGATCTGAACAGATTCGAACAGTAGTAAAACTAGGGTTTTCAAAAACAGTAGAGGTAAAAGAGAATCGGTCAAAAACTATGGATTCACACTGAAAAAATATGAGGAAACCCATAATCACAAACGAAAAAGGCCACAGACAGGCCTATTGATAAATTTTGGCAAGAACCAGGTTGAATATCCATGAGATTCTCTCAAGGATCTATGTAATCAAACAACCAGAGGGTATAGAAGGCTGGTAGTGGTCGGAGAATGCACGGAAACTCCATAGAAGGGAGCTTTTCGCCGGTGATTGCGATTAGGGTTTAGGTTGGGTTGAGAGAGAATTGGAGAGGCTAGGGAAACCAATGACGACGAAAATGAAAGATGGGGGGGGGGGGGGGGTTAGGGTTGGCTGTTGAATTAAAATGGTAAGTATTATTGTGGACCGTTGATCTAAAAGATCAACGGCCACGATTAAATGGGGTTATTGGGTCGGGCAGGTATAGATTGGGCCTGGGGTTAAAATTGGGCTGGTATATTAAGGGGTTTGGGCTAGTTTAATGGGTTAGGTCCGAAAATAAAAGGAATAAAAGGGCTATATGTTAAATACCCAATTAATTGATAAAATAATTTATAAAAAATAATTAATAGATTATAAAAAATGATTTTCATGCCCAAAAATATTTTAAAATAATTACTTAGTATTTTAAAAAATACAAAAAGCTATTTTTTGGTAAAATAATGTAATAATGCATACATGGGCTATAATTGTAAAGTTATTGCAATTTTTACCCAAAAATGCAAATGTGGCTATTTGTGTAATAATTAAAACTTAGTACAAATACAAATGATATAATTAAGCCACAAAATTATTATAAAACCCTTTGTGATGCTGTTTATAATTGTTTATATAAATAAAAATACTGGGATAAATTAATTAAAACCCTTAAAAATGCAGAAATTATGAAAAAATATTAATTGATGCTAATGCATAGTTTTGGAGGTATATATGCATTTTGAAAAAATATTATAGGGAAAAAGTGGGTATCAAAAACTGTCCCTCTTTACCCGGGAAGGATGAAAGAGTTGTCGGCTAAAGATATGATGGCCAATTTTGACCGAGTAAGATGATTTGAGAGACTTAGGACGCATTCTGGTTTCCGAGCTGCCTACATATCCCTGGTTTTATAGGAATCAGGCCGTGTGTAGTTCGGGGTTCATTGGCGGAATATACCGATGAAGTTACCACAAGGACGGACATAAGGTTTTGGGGTAGGTGCAAAGGTTGCGGTCAAGTTAGAGACAGCATGAAGGAACTGGAGCGGGATTTCTCCTGTTGGGGTAGCGGTTTGCTCATCGGATCACTTGCAAGTAAAGATGTATACGAGCATATATCTGTGCATAAATTTAAACATGATGAAAATTCCCTTCGGACCATGAAAAATCATCTTTGGACGGTTGAAGATGACGTCTTTAGACTATGATGTCCTGGGCCACGAGTTGTTCAGTAAGGGATTCGCAGGCCATGAAATGATGTTCTCGGGCCAGGAAAATGGTGCCTCCAAACTATGACGCCTTTGAATGATGATATGCAAGTTTGAGAGATCCTCAGGCCATGGCATGATGTCTTCCAGCTATGAGGATGATGCCTTCAGACTATGACGCCTTCGGACAAGTTGGCGATATTTCAGCCCATGATGTGCAAAATATGATGCTAGGAGCAACAAGACAATGCTTAGTCTTGTATGAAGTTGAGGTCAGAGCTTAGCCCGAAAGAAGAGAAAATAGATAGTGCGAGGGAAGACAGCGCTTAGTCTCGTGCAAAGTTCGGGACAGGGCTTAGTCCCATGCAAAGATTGAGACAGGGCTTATTCTCATGTAAATAAAAGGCAATGATTAGCCTTATGCAGATATGGAAGTAGGGTTTAGCCTCATGCAAGATGGAGACAGAGCTTAGTCTCATGCAAATAGAAGGCAATGCTTAGCCTTGTGCAAATATGGAGGCAGGGCTTCGCCTCATGCAAGGTTCGGGACAGGGCTTAGTCCCATGCAAATAGAAGGAAATGCTTAGCCTTATGCAAATATGGAGGCAGGGCTTAGACTCATGCAAGGTGGAGACAAAGCTTAGTCTCATGCAGATAGAAGGCAATGCTTAGCCTTATGTAAACATGGAGGTAGGGCTTAGCCTCATGCAAGGTTCGGGACAGGGCTTAGTCCCATGCAGATAGATGGCAATGCTTAGCCTTATGCAAATATGGGGGCAGGGCTTAGCCTTATGGAAGGTTCGGGACATGTCTTAGTCCCATGCAAATAGAAGGCAATGGTTTGCCTTATGCAAATATAGAGGCAGGGCTTAGCCTCATGCGAGGTTCGGGACAGCGCTTAGTCCCATGCAAATAGAAGGCAATGCTTAGCTTATGCAAATATAGAGGCAGGGCTTAGCCTCATGCGAGGTTCGGGACAGGGCTTAGTCCCATGCAAATAGAGCAAATAGCAGACGATAGCAGAGTATTTCTTAGCAGGAAGTAGATTCAGTATCGTGATTTCGAGGCGTGCATATTCCTTGTTCCTGCATTCAAAGAAAAATTGTGAGTTCTGTAGGGGGGGAGGTCGGTTCGTGCCTCCGTCAGCTTGCTCGACTTGTTTTGCTCGGTCTGGAAGTACTGTTCAAATCAATGGGGGTAGCATTTGCTGAACAGAGTTATTTCGAAAGCAAGCATTCATAGTTTTCAGAGACATAGTAAAATAAATTTTAGAAATTGGTTAGATGAACCAGTGACTGTGACACGATCCGAGGCATTGCTGCCATGCCCCAACTAGGGGAGGCACGACTGGCACTCGAAACTGTATTCGATCGAGTTAGCCACTAAACATACTAGCTAACTAAACTGGGGGCCCAACAGATCGGGCAATACAACATCTGAAATACTAAGCCTGGACCGTTAAGGTCATGACCTGAATAACAATAAGCCATATAAACAAAGGTAGACGAGCCAAAATAATAAAGTACTAGCTGGCCGATGAGGCCACGACTGAACACATACATGCCTACACACATATATATACATGCCAAGCCTATGGGCTGGAGACTGGAAGCTGCAAAAAGAAACCCAGAATACTGTGTCCACAATAGCCTCTAAGAGTGTCATAAGCACTGTCTGAACAAGGCCCCGACTATACCCAAACTGTACAACAAAGTAACCATCCTATGAAAGCTCCAGGAAGAGGTGGAGCTTACCAACTCATAGCTGAACCCCGAAATCCTAGCAGAGGGGTCGATAAGAGTCCCTACCTGGACCTGCACGCACGAAACAAAATGTAGTGTCCCCAGGCAACGGGACATCAGTACGAATAAAAATGTACTGGTATGTAAGGCAGAAAGTAGAATCATACATAGCTGATGTAAAAAAAAGGATAATAGAGATACCACCTGACATTGAAACTATGATAGCCTCCATGGCCGACATCCGACCTCATAGTAATCAAATATGCATGGTATGCTCGTGTAATCATATGTCGTGAATACATATATATTGATGCAAATGCATGACATACCCAACCAAATGCTAGCAATGGCGGTCTCTCCCGGTAGCTAACCGGTATCATATTGCTAACCTGTGGCCATATGTACAATACATATAGTCTTTCGGGCAAATAGGCCCCTTACCTCCGATTATAGCTCGAAGTCCATGCATAATATGCCATGTATGATATGAACTTTGAATGCACATAATAGGCCATAACAAGAACTTAGCCAATCTAGGCTCATTGGTACTCTTATTCTCATAATCTCATAATCGCCTTCGTATCGCATACAATTGTCTCGTGGGACCTCATATGTTTTTTTTTTCAATAAGCTTGAAAACTTAACTCGACTTTTAGAAAGATAACTTAACTATGAAGATGTTCATAAAAATCTTAAGGTACTTCACTTAGTTCTTATACCTGATTTCTTGATAATTAGTAAAAGAAAGTATTCCAAAAATCAAGTGTTTTAGTAGTTTAAACATAAAAATTATATTTGAGATTTTTGGAAATCGACGTGTCACTTTAGAGATTTTAAAATACACTTTAACAAGGAAGAAGGACTGATCGCAAATACTAAATGCCTTTATTTTTAAGTCACACAACCCAAAGACGAATAAGAATTCATATATATAGACATATAGTTAAGAAAGCCGACAAAATGACATATATAGATGTAGAATACTCTATTTAACCGAACGAGTGGAATATCAACCTAATAGCATCATGAAAATACTTCAGCTACGATCCCAATGCCTTTCCCAGAAGGTCTTTCTAGCAATAGAATAGTAAAATATCACATTTGGCGTCTTAGGAATTTCCTAGAATTCGTGCTAAAAGGAAGGACAGAGCTTAGCCTTAACATACCTCTCCAACGAACGTCCGAATGCCTGTAGTTCCTTCACGAAAGTCGTTCCTTACGTCCTAAGCTTCGCAAACACTATATATATGCAGCTTATACGCACCTATAAACAGTTCATAATTGAGTTTAAATCGGCAGATTTGCCATATGACCCTAACTTGACGAAATGTCCGTAGAACTTTGTAAAAACGATCATAAAAGAGTCCCAAGATGATTACCTTGGGAAACCAAGTATAAAGCCTGAAGAACCAGCAAGACCAAAAAATTCCTATCTTCCAAAAGTAGCTCCAAACACAGCTAATAGAAGGGAGAAACGATTGCAAAGCGTAGAGATTGCGTTTCTAGGCACGGGGGCAAACTTTAACAATAGAAATCGTTATAAACGCACCTTAATCACTCAAGAACACCATGGAACCTTCTTTTCAGCTTGCTTACTGTTTTGGGACTAAAATGAAATGTTTTGGGGTCTTAGAAGTCGAATTTGCTGACTTATACCACTTGTTTGACCCGACCCGGTTCGCGACCCGATTTCAGCCCGGACAGTCCACGGTAAAATAGTCATAACCTTTTACTACGATGTCGGTTTGATGTGAGGTTTCTTTGATTGCAAACTAGACTCGTAGAACTTCGATTCGGTAGGTTGTGGGTCCCCTAACACTTTATATATTGGGAGAAATGATCTGATACATTTGACCCAAAGTTTAGAAAATTTATTAGAGAAATTTGCGATAACTTTTGCCGACCTTTCTTTCGCAACTTGCTTGACTCTAAAACTTAACATGTGACCAGTGTGATATTATAGTACCTCATAACACATTATTCTCAGCATATTAGACACTCTTAGTCTTATCCCACAGGTGCAAGTTAACTTAAACCTTCCGAGCGCGCGGGGTGCTACCCGAGCCATTTCTGTAACCACAAACATTTGTTTAAGGGATTCCTTTGACCTAAAGCTTTAGTTTAGTTCCTTGACATTACCACACATTTTCAGTCTTATTCCCCAGTGTGCTATACCCAGTCATATATACCTAATATAACCACGCCACATTACGTATATTACGTAAGAGAAAAGAGAAAAAAACACACATGGGGTCTCACAGTCTCCCCCCCTTAAGAACATTCGTCCGCGAATGAGTCAAGTCAATTCCTAGGTTTCATTTCCGCTAATACGTTATTTGCAAGGCTATATTTGTTACATTTGCAAAGCATAAATCAATTCTAAAGATTCCAACTACTAGGCTTCGTATAGCTATCTCGCAATAAGAAATTTAAATTGCACTTTCAAGTCATTTAATATCCAATTAAGTTGCTGTAAAGAAATAATTGCCAATCATTTATATGCGAGTCACCTTAAGTCGTAAATAGGTGGGGGTACTTCTTCCTCATTTCCTCCTCAGCTTCCCAGGTCATTTCCTCGATGTTGTTATTTCGCCATAACACTTTCACGGAAGCCACTTCTTTAGTTCGAAGCTTTCTTACCTGCCGATCTAAAATAGTTACTGGTACCTCTGCATAAGATAAGTCTTCAACAATGTGAATATCCTCAATGGGAGTAATGCGTGAAGGATCTCCAATGCACTTCCGCAACATAGATACATGAAACACATGATGGACTGCTTCCAATTCTGAAGGCAAATCAAGCTCGTACGCCACCCTACCAATCCTCCGAATAATCTAATACGGTCCGACATACCTAGGGCTGAGCTTCTCCTTCTTTCCAAATCGCATGACGCCTTTCATAGGCGATACTTTCAGGAAAACCCAATCTTCTACATTAAACTCTAAGTCTCGTCGTTGAACATCTGCATAAGACTTCTCCCGACTTTGTGCTGTACGCATCCGGTCTCTAATAAGTTTTACCTTTTCCATTGCTTGTTGGACTAAATTAGGACCTAACAACTCTGCTTCCCCGACCTCGAACCAACCGATCAGCGACCTACACTTCCGCCCATATAGTGCTTCGTAAGGAGCCATCTGAATACTAGCTTGGAAGCTGTTATTATAAGCGAACTCAATAAGAGGTAGATGATCATCCCAACTTCCTTTAAACTCTAGCACGCAGGCACGTAACATATCCTCAATTGTCTGAATAATACGCTGCCTGTCCATCAGTTTGCGGATGAAAAGTGGTGCTAAGATTTACTTGCGTGCCTAGACCCTTCTGAAAAGTTTTCCAAAAATGTGCTGTAAATTGAGCCCCTCGATCAGAGATAATAGATAATGGCACTCCGTGAAGGCGAACAATCTCTCGAATGTAAAGCTCTGAATATGTCGTCCTGACTGGCAGGAAATGAGCAGATTTTGTAAGCGTATCGATAATTACCCAAATAGTATCATACCTCCGTGGAGTGCGAGGCAAACCAGTGATGAAGTCCATATTTATCATGTCCCATTTCCATAATGGAATTTCAATATACTGAGTTAGGCCTCCAGGCCTCTGATGTTCGGCTTTAACTTGCTGGCAGTTGGGACATTGGGCTACCATCTCCGTGATATCTTTTTTCATTCCATTCCACCAATAGATCTGTCGAAGGTCCTGATACATCTTTGTCGCTCCGGGGTGAACTGCATATCTAGAATAATGGGCCTTCGAAAGAATCTTGGAGCGGAGCTCTCCGATTGTCGGTAAACATAAGCGGCCCTAGTATCTAAGGACTCCATCTCCAGTTAGCTCAAATAAAGGTTGTCGCTGCTGTGAATTACTTTCCCTCAGTTTTATAAGCTCAGGATCCTCGTGTTGTCGCTCTTTTACTTTAGTAACAAAAGAAGATTTTGCCGTATTCTGAACGAGAATGCGTCCACCCTCTGCGTCTACCAAACGCACCTGCAAACTAGCTAGTTGGCATAGGTATTTGGTCATCTTGACCTTATCAACTTCAACATGGCTTAGATTGCCCATGGACTTCCGGCTAAGGGCATCAGCAACAATATTAGCTTTGCCGGGATGATATAAAATATCAACATCATAGTCCTTTAGTAATTCTAGCCATCTTCTTTGTCGTAGGTTCAGCTCCCTCTGTTTAAATAAATACTAAAGGCTCTGGTGGTCGGTGAAAACATCAATATGAACTCCATATAGATAATGCCGCCAAATCTTTAGGGCAAAGACAACCGCGGCTAACTCAAGATCGTGTGTAGGATAGTTCTGTTCATGTTTCCGCAACTATCTGGAGGCGTACGCGATAACCTTACCATGCTGCATAAGAACACAACCTAGGCCAATTCTCGAGGCATCACAATATACAACATAACCCTCGGTGCCATCCGGAAGAGTCAAGACAGGTGCCGTCGTAAGCCTTTTCTTTAGCTCCTGAAAACTTTGTTCACATGCCTCAGTCCACTGAAACTTAGCTCCCTTATGTGTCAGTTTCGTCAATGGTGCAGAGATAGAGGAAAATCCCTCCACAAACCTTCGGTAATACCCTACCAAGCCTAAAAAGCTACGAACCTCTATCGGATTCAAGGGCCTCGGCCAAGTCATCACAGCTTCAATCTTTTGGCCATCAACCTTGATACCATCGCCGGTAATAACATGACCAAGAAAAGCTACAGAAGTTAGCCAAAATTCACATTTAGAGAATTTAGCATATAACCTGTAGTCCTGGAGTGTCTGCAATACAGCTCGCAAGTGGTCCGCATGCTCGGCTTCCAATCGTGAATATATCAGGATGTCGTCAATAAACACAATCACAAATTCATCCAAGAATGGTTTGAATACCCGGTTCATAAGATCCATAAAGGCTGCTGGGGCATTTGTAAGCCCGAAAGACATGACAAGGAATTCAAAATGGCCATACCTCGTCCTAAATGCTGTTTTTGGGATATCAATATCCCTGACTCGTAGCTGATGATAACCGGATCGCAAGTCGATCTTCGAAAAGCATTTGGCACCTTGTAACTGGTCGAACAAGTCATCAGTCCGTGGAAGAGGATACTTATTCTTGATAGTGACTTTATTTAGTTGCCTGTAGTCAATACACATCCACAAGGAGCCATCTTTCTTTCAAACAAAGAGCACCGGAGCACCCCATGGGGATGTACTTGGCCTAATAAAGCCTTTATCGAGCAAGTCCTTCAGTTGTTCCTTCAATTCCCTTAGCTCTGCAGGAGCCATTCTGTAGGGAGGAATGGATATAGGCTGCGTATCAGGAAGCAAATCTATAGCGAAATCGATTTCCCTTTTGGGGGGAATTCCTGGAAGCTCGTTAGGGAATACCGTTGGGAATTCATTCACAATAGGAACCGACTGAAGAGTCGCTGGCTCCTTATCTATATCCCTGACATGAACCAGATGATATATACAGCCTTAAGCAATAAACTTCCGAGCCCTAAGGTATGAATAAACTTACCCTTGGGCGTGGCTGCATTACCTTTCCATTCAAGGACAGGCTCACCAGAAAAATGAAATCGGACCAACTTTGCACGACAATCAATATTAGCATAACAAGCTGCCAACCAATCCATACCCATAATGACATCGAAGTCTAGCATAACTAATTCAACTAAATCAATAGAGGTTAGACGGTCATTAATTAACACTGTACAACCTCGATAGACATGATTAGCTACAATAGAGTCGCCAACTGGCGTAGACACCTCAACTGACTGTGGAAACAACTCAGATCTCATATCAAGCTTACCAGCAATAAATGGAGTAATATATGAAAATGTAGAGCCGGGATCTATCAATGCATAAATGGCATGAGAATGTATTGTCAATATACCTGTGACAACATCTGGGGATGCCTCTAAATCCTGTCGGCCTGCGAGTGGATAAAAGCGGTTCTGGCCACCACTAGAACCTGAGGTGTCTCCTCCACCTGTCCCCCTACCACGGCCCTGAGTAGACGGTGGACCTGGTCGGGGAGCACGGACTGAGGGCAAAGAGGCTGCTATGGATCCTGAAGGCTGAGTTGGTGCACCTCTGCCTAACCCCGGGCACCGGCTAATAAAATGTCCTGTCTGCCCACAATGATAACATGCACTCGAACCCTGTCTACACTGCCCGGTGTTCAGCTTACCGCACTGAGTACATGGAGGAGTAGGCTGTCTCATTTGTGTAGAACGCTCCTGTCGACGGCCCTCAGGCTGGCCTGAGCTCTACCCCTGTCCTGACTGAATATAACGATCAAACCGCTGGCCCTGCATCTGTGGTGGGAAACTACCTGCTGACCGAGGTGGATATCGATGGAGTGGGGTCTTAAAATCACCCCGTGGCTCCCTATAAGACCCCATAGTACGAGCCCTCTTATTCTGCTCCATATCCCTGCGAGTATCACGAATCCGACGGGAAAGGTCCTCTGTAGTCTGAGCGAAAGCCTGTATGCGGGAAATATCTACATCATCCGATAGGGATGCTACCCTACAGTCTCTAATCAGATGATCCCCCAAACCATCCACATAATGATGAATTCTAGCCCTCATGGTACGTACGATATCTGGTGCATACCTCGCCAAAGTATTAAACTTATGGCTCTAATCCCTCACACTCATATCCCCCTACTTCACGCTAAGAAACTGGTCAAGACGGGCCTCCTGAACCTCCCGTGGAAAATAATGGGCTAAAAAAGCCTTAGAGAAGTCCTCCCACTCCGTTGGCGGAGCATCAGGTCCTCTAGATCTCTCCCATGCCTCATACCATAGGACGGCTACATCACGTAGTCGAAAAGAAGCCAACTCCACAGCCTCGGTGACGGAGGCATGCATCACCCTCAATACTCTATACATATGGTCTATAAAGTCCTGGGGATCCTCAGTGGAACTGGATCCTGTAAATAATGGAGGGGCAAAGTGAAGAAACTCTCGCACCGTCGAGCTTCCTGTCCGATCTCTCCGGGCATCTGCTCCCGACTCTAGCTATCGCTCATGAATAGAAACCATCCTAGTCAGCAGCTGAATTGCCTCCCTCATCCCCTGCTCCCTAGTCTCTGATGGGGTAACAACAGGTGCTGGAGGTCCTGTGTCTCTAGCTGCCTCAGGTACTAATGGAACTGGTGAGGCTGGGGGTACTGCATCTCCCTGGCCTCCAACAAGTGTTGGGGAAGCTGAAACTAGGGGTACTGGAGACTCACTCTGTGCCTCTAAGGGAAATCTATCCCTCTGACCCGGTGGGGAACGACTGGTACCTTCCCCCGGATCCATACCTATTTCTCGTTGTGCCATTTCCTGAGCGTAGGTAGCCTGTTAGATAAGAAACACAAAGCACGATTTAGATTTCATATGTTCTAATAATTTCGCTCTATAGCACGATCTATTAATTGAAAGAAACGTAACCATTCCTAAATGCCTCATAGCCTCCTGATTATAAGTGTGGTGCACAACACACCCATAAGCAAGACTCTACTAGACACGGTTTGTGGACTCCCTGGGATACGACCTGCTCTGATACCAAGTTTGTCACACCCCAAACTAGGGGAGGCACGACTGGCACTCATACTGTATTCGATCGAGTTAGCCACTAAACATACTAGCTAACTAAACTGGGGGCCCAACAGATCGGGCAGCACAACATCTGAAATACTAAGCCTGGACCCTTAAGGTCATGACCTGAATAAGAATAAGCCATATAAACAAAGGTGGACGAGCCAAAATAATAAAATACTAGCTGGCCGACGAGGCTACGACTGGAGACATACATGCCTACACACATATATATACATGCCAAGCCTATGGGCTGGAGACTGGAAACTGCAAAAAGAAACCCAGAATATTGTGTCTACAATAGCCTCTAAGAGTGTCATAAGCACTATCGGGACAAGGCCCCAACTATACCCTAACTGTACAACAAAAGTAACCATCCTATGAAAGCTCCAGGAAGAGGTGGAGCTTACCAACTCACAGTTAAACCCCGAAATCCTAACGGAGGGGTCGATCAGAGTCCCTACCTGGACCTGCACGCACGAAACAAAAATGCAGTGTCCTCAGGCAACGGGACATCAGTACGAATAAAAATGTACTGGTATGTAAGGCAGAAAGTAGAATCATACATAGCCGACGTAAAAAAAATTAATAGAGATACCACCTAACACTGAAACTCTGATAGCCTCCGTGGCCGACATCCGATCTCATAGTATTCAAATATGCATGGTATGCTCGTGTAATCGTATGTCGTGAATAGATATGTATTGATGCAAATGCATGACATACCCAACAAAATGCTAGCAATGGTGGTCTCTCCCGGTAGCGAACCGGTATCATATTGCCAACCTGTGGCCATCTGTACAATATATATAGTCTTTCGGGCAAATAGGCCCCTTACCTCCGATTATAGCTCGAAGTCCATGCATAATATGCCATGTATGATATGTAATTTGGATGCGCATAATAGGCCATAACAAGAACTTAACAATCTTGGCTCATTGGTACACTTATTCTCATAATCTCATAATCACCTTCGTATTGCATACAATTGTCTCGTGGAACCTCATATGTTTTTTTTTTGAATATGCTCGAAAACTTAACTCGACTTTTAGAAAGATAACTTAACTCTAAAGATGTTCATAAAAAGCTTAAGGTACTTCACTTAGTCCTTATACCTGATTTCTTGATGGTAAGTAAAAGAAAGTATTTCAAAAATCAAGTGTTTTAGTAGTTTAAACATAAAAATTATATTTGAGATTTTTGGAAATCGACGTGTCACTTTAGAGATTTTAAAATACACTTTAACAAGGAAGAGAACTAATCGCAAATACTAAATGCCTTTATTTTTAAGTCACACAACCAAAAGACGAATAAGATTTCATATATATAGACATATAGTTAAGAAAACCGACAAAATGACATATATAGATGTCGAATACCCTATTTAACCGAACGAGTGGAACATCAACCTAATAGCATCATGAAAATACTTCAGCTACGATCCCAATGCCTTTCACAGAAGGTCTTTCAGGCAATAAAATAGTAATATATCACATTTGGCATCTTAGGAATTTCCCAGAATTCGTGCAAAAAGGAAGGACAGAGCTTAGCCTTAACATACCTCTCCAACGAACGTTCGAATGCCTGTAGTTCCTTCATGAAAGTTGTTCCTTACGTCCTAAACTTCGCAAACACTATATATATGCAGCTTATACGCACCTATAAAAAGTTCATAATTGAGTTTAAATCGGCAGATTTGCCATATGACCCTAACTTGACGAAACGTCCGTAGAACTTTGTAAAAACGATCATAAAAGAGTCCCAAGTATAAAGCTTGAAGAACCAGCAAGAACAACAAATTCCTATCATCTAAAAATAGCTCCAAACACAGCTAATAGAAGGGGGGAAAAGATTGCAAAGCGTAGAGATTGCATTTCTAGGCACGGGGGCAAACTTTAACGATAGAAATCGTTAAAAATGCACCTTAATCACTCAAGAACACCGTGGAACCTTCTCTTCAGCTTTCTCCCTGTTTTGGGACTAAATTTTGAAATGTTTGAGGTCTTAAAAGTCGAATTTGCCGACTTATACCACTTGTTTGACCCGACCCGGTTCGCGATCCGGTTTTAGCCCGGAGAGTCCGAGGTAAAGCAGTCATAACTTTTTATACCAATGTCTCTTTGATGTGAGGATTTTTTGGTTGCGATCTAGACTCGTAGACCTTTGAATCGGTAGGTTGTGGGTCCCATAACTCTTTATATATTGGGAGATATGATCTGATACATTTGACCCAAAGTTTAGAAAATTTATTAGAGAAATTTACGATAACTTTTGCCGACCTTTATTTCGCAATTTGCTTGACTCCAAAACTTAATATGTGATATTATAATACCTCATAACACATTATTCTTAGCATATTAGATACTCTTAGTCTTATCCCACAGGTGAAAGTTAACTTAAACCTTCCGAACGCGCGGGGTGCTACCCGAGCCATTTCTGTAACCACGAACCTTTGTTTAAGGGATTCCTTTGACCTAAAGCTTTAGTTTAGTTCCTTGATATTACCACACATTTTCAGTCTTATTGTCCCTATGTGCTATACCCAATCATATATACCTAATATAACCACGCCACGTTACGTATATTACGTAAGAGAAGAGAGAAAAAAAAACACATGGGGTCTCACAATATCGACCGACTTCGATTGGAATTATAAATATGTAATAATTTTAATTTTAAAACATAAAATAATAAACAAATAAATAAAAACATTTTTTTTCGACCGACGTCAGTCGGAAAATTCAATTTCTGCAGATTTCAAATTGAAATTTTCGACCAACGTCGGTCGATAAATATGAATTTCTGGGTTTTTTGTATGAGAATTCAGACCGAAATCGATCGATTTTCTGGGTAAAAATCAGGCAGAACATGCCTGCTTATAAGCTACACCACCTGCCAATTACAACCAATATCCATCCTATAGCCATTCAACCACAATTAACCAACAACAATTAACCTACAACAACAATAAACCAACAACCACAACAATTAACCAACAACAATCACAACAACAACAACAATTAATCATCAACAACCACAACAACAACAATTAACCAACAACAACCATCACCACCACAATAACAACAACAACATCAACAACTATAAAAATGTTCAATAACAAAATAATATCAATAATACAATCAACATTCAAAACTATTCCCAACTAATTATTCACAAGTTCAAAACTGTGTTTAGCAATACACACCATTCAATGAGTGTTCACATCATGTCCATCTTCACTACTAGAAATTTTATCGTCGGTATGGTTCGAAGGATCACGACGAGAAGGATTAGCATCTGGGGAAGGCTCACAAGACCGGGGGATGGGGAAAACACCACTAGCAAGAAGATTGGCCAGCTGACCTTGAAGGAGATTAAATAGTTGGTCCCTCTTTTCTAGCTGAACTTGAAAGGTATCAAATTGTTCATCTCTCTTTTGTTCTCTCTAGCCTTTGTCTCTTCAAGCTCTGCTGTCAGCTTTGCGATCTTCTTCTCCATAGACGAGAGAGTCGACCTATCAATTGCCTCGCCTTGGGCGAAAGTCCCTATACCTTGCAATCCATCCCTGTAGCGCCGAAATGATCTCTCTGGAAGGCCATATGCTATCCCCTTTTTAGGACCACTAACAACATCCAACCATATCTTCTGCGCTTCTTCATCGGAAATGGGTGGTCGCTCTCCTTGCTCATTCGATGGCAAGCTCCGAGTGTACTCCTCCACATTAATCCTGTAGTGACCCTTTATTTAGAAGATAGAAAATTATTAACAATAAAATAGTATAAACATTAATTTCAAGTTATAGTAGTTACGAAACTTACATATGTAGTCTCCGCCCGGTCCTCGACCCATCTACTTGGCTCTGTCGGTGCCTTCTTTTTCCGGATGTGAATCTCCATAAAGAACTCATCATGTGTCATCTTCCTCCCATATTTTTTTCCTACAAATATAATAAAATGTTAACTAAATTAAATATATAAATATATTTTGATAAAGATAGAACTAAAGGAAATAAGGAATTACCAGTAGTCTCCTCGCAGTCCCCATGCTCATTGCGCCCACACAGTGCATGGAGCCACCCTTCTCAGATGCTCGGGCCTTCTTTCCCTGTTTCTTCTTCTCGAACTTCTCAGTGGCCCACTCCCTCAGCAGACCCTCCCATGCATATGTGCGGTAGAACCCATGAAGGCTTCTTGCTCTTCTTCCTAGCACAATAGAAGGAATCGGATAATCTCTTACAAAATTTGAACTCAAAATTTGCAAGAATGGCATTGTTATGCCGGTCCCCCCAGGAACACTTAGTCTCCAAATGAAGTTTGTAACGTTAGATGAAAATATTGTTAATATAATGCTTAGATAGATAAGAATTGTATTAAAATCTTAAATTGGTTGAGAATTTGCTGCACGAACTTCTGTGGAAAGTCACTCCATGTCGCATAGGGTGCATCATATAACCAGCCAAGAGCTTTAGTGATTATCTTTGTAGTCCGATGATTAGGTATGGACCTTCAACATAGCAATTACATTAAATAAACAAGACTAGCTATTATAATTCATTAAAAACAAAGAAGTAATAAATAAATCTTACTCATTGCCCTCAGGCCTGATGATCATCCTATGATAACTACCAAATCACACTTCCTCCAGATCATCTTCCCCCAATGAATCTGAAACGTGCGCAGAAGGGGAGGCATCTGGCTCAGCGTTACTATCCCGAAGGCGAACTCTAGAAATTCTAGGAGATGAAGTCCGTGGAGAGGGAGATGAGGTCGCTGATGAAGATGGCTGCGATCCACACCCCTACTGCGATCTAGACCCCTGCTGCGATCCAGACCACTGTCAAATGGAGCAGATGATGGGCGTATCACCACATGGCCCTGTGACTGCTGACTCGATGGACCCATGTAACTATATGCAGGATCATATGGAGGAAGTGGGGTATAGCCCTGTGGCGAAGAATGGTAAGAATACTGCTGGGAGGGCGAATGGTATATATTCTCATAACAAGATGGATGTGGTGGAAAAGATGTGTGCCTAGAAGATTGTTGTCGACCATCAGCAGCGGAGGGATGTAAATGTGGAGTGGAAGGAAGCGAGGGTATAGCACCATCATCATGATCAATAGGCCTCTTATTCTTCCTAGATCTACCTCGACCCCTTAGTCATCTGCATAAATTAAAGAAAATGTTAGAATTGAGAATATAAATCTATATAAGTTGAGAGCGCTTGAAAAAACTAACATGCTAGTCGTCTTCGAAGTATCCTTCCTCATCCGAAAATTCTTCCTCTTCACTTATTTCATTTTCATTAGGTGATTCTTCATCCTCATTTTCTATGATTGTTACTTTCTCCATATCAACTTCTTCTAATATGCGTTGAGGATGCTCCAAGTCATTTTCTAATTGATCATCCACCATTTGGTTAACACTTGAGGTATCATTTTGGTAAGCAACATCTGGCACATTCTCAACTTCTACCTTACCAACATGATTAGTTTTGATTACAACCAACCAATAAGCCTTATCCCTCCGCAATAGATATGGAGCATAATACACTTGCCTAACTTTTTCTGTAATTATAAAAGGATCATAGCGATCATACTCCCTCATTTTATTAACCTCAATTATGTTGTACTGCAAGTGTACATTTGTACCTCTTCTAGGTGTTGGGTCAAACCACTTGCATCGGAAAAGTATGATCTTCTTATTTGGCCAACCTAAATATGATAATTCTAGAATCTCTTTGATCACACCATAATAATCATTTTTCCCATCCTGATTGCCTTTACCGCCTTTGACACACACCTCACTGTCATGCTTTTTTTATACTTGGAACATTCCTCGGTGTGAAATTTGTAACCATTCACATAATACTTAGAGATAGTTGTAGCCATAGGTGCAGGTCTCCAAGATATGTCTTTCAAAAATTGATTAACACCGTTGTTTGGATTATTGACCTACATGTATTGTAAAATAAATCACTGAGCAAGTATATTTACAAGTAACCAAGTATGTATATTCACATGTGAGAAAGTATGTAACATGCACTTACACTCTCTTTAAACCATGCCTCAAATGTAGAATATACAGCATCATGGCCAAATTGACTCACGAAGTCACTGAGCGACACATTGAAAATTTTGTTAGTTGCATCAACCAAATTAAATAGTAGTCCATGTAAATTAATCTTACGTCAACACTTACTTAATAAAGGGTTAAACTTCCGGACAATTTAGCAACACATGATTTGAAGTTGATTTGTACTCCATACTACTTAGGCCCCTTTTTGTTCAATCTTTAGAACCTCGACTTGGTTGATTGAATATGGACATTGGTGGATATAATGGATCAATCTCAATCACGACATTGTGCCGATTGGGCCTATTTCTAGCATATGGCACATGACTATCGAAGTAGTAAGAACAAAAATGGGCAGTTTCCTTTGCAAGATAGGCTTCGCATATGGACTACAATCCTATTCCTCTGTTTAACAAAGCGTTTACACTTGACGATATTCCTGCACATTGTCATATTAGACGATAATGTTAAAGAAAATTACAATAATAAATCAATGTTTGATCATTATCTCTCGAATGGATATATCCACTTGCACTGAACCAGCCCTCCAAGTTGCACCTCGTGTACAAGGTGAATTGGAAGGTGTTCCATCACATCAAAGAAACCACACGAAAAAATCCTTTCCAGCTTATTACTGATTACAGAAATGTTCCAATTCATTTGAAATAGGTTTTCTTCCCTTAATGTGGTAGAACATAAGTCTTTAAAGAACAAACTTATCTCTGTAATGGGTTTCCAGATATTTTCAGGCAAACCACAAAATGCAATAGGGATTAAGGTTTCCATGAAAGATATGACAGTCATGACTTTTCATATGAGTCAGCTTTCCTCCAACCATATCGGCACGTTTTCCCAGGTTGGAAGCATAGCCCTCGGGCATCTTTAGGTTTGCAACCCGCTCACAAATTTGTCGTCTTTGTTCCAAAATGAATGTGTAGCTGGCCTTGGGCTTGAACACCTTACCATTGTTCACACTGCAAATGTAATTAGGTCGCCTGCAATATTCTTGCAAGTCCATTCTAGCCTTCGGGTTATCTTTTGTCTTATTCTTATCATCCATCACTGTGTTAAACAGATTGTCAAAATAGTTCTTCTCAATATGCATGACATCAATATTGTGTCGGAGAAGATTATCCTTCCAATATGGCAAATCCCAAAATATGCTCTATTTTGTCCAGTTATGAGTAACACCATATCTAGGAAATCTAGAAGGTGGGGTGTCACGACTCGAATTTCCCACCATCGGGACCGTGATGGCGACTTCTATTTCTCTTGCTAAGCAAGCCAACGTTAAAGGTTTCCTAATACCAACTTTAACCAATTTCAATAATAAGAACAGCTAAGCTAAGCAAAAACAAATATAGCTTTGCGGAATAACATAAACCCGAGATATCTAAAACATACAGGATGTGGAGTCACAACTCACGAGCTACTATGATTCACTACAAATAGAGTCTGAAAGGAAATACACTGTTCTGAAGGAAAAAAAATAGTAAAACACTAAGACTAGGGAGAGACTTCAGGGTCTACGGGTGCCAGCAGATATACCTTGGGTCTCCGGTCAATCAATCCAGCGGCTAACCTCACGATCAGCTCGGGCCAGTACCAAAATTTGCACAGAAGTGCAGTGTAGTATCAGTACAACCAACCCGATGTACTGGTAAGTGTCGAGCCTAACCTCGACGAAGTAGTGACGAGGCTATGACAAGACACCTACATAATAAACCTGTGCAATTCAACAATATATGTACAAAACAACGGCAAGTGAAAGACAGACAGGAAATATCGGGAGGGGGACATGCTAAGGGGATTACAATATAGAGAACCACAGCAGTAATGAGAACTTGATCAACCGATATACCTTGAACCATTAATAACAAGTAAACACGGTAAAGGAAAATGCACGGCATCACCTTTCGTGCTTTTACTCTCAACCTCACCATATAATCAATAGAAACGGCACGGCATCACGCTTCGTGCATTAACTCTCATAACATGGCACGGCATCACCTTTCGTGCTTTTAACACTCACAGTATGGCGCGGCATCACCCTTTGTGCTTTTACTCTGTCATAACATGGCACGGCATCACCCTTCATGCATTAACACTCTCCCTTACCATAAAGCAATGAACAAAAGACAACAGGGAGATAGAAATAACAAGAATAAGTCTTACTTCAACATTTGGTTCCACAATACCAACCTCAACATTGAAATCAATACTCAATTATCACCAAAAGATCCGTAAACATGATAAGAATGATCAACTTATTTATACTAGTCTAAACATGGATAACATAATCAAAGAATGTAATAATGACGAGAAACCGAGTCCCACCCGCATGCTTTAACCCGACAACAACGCATAGGTACTCGTCACTTCACCTATATGTTGTACCCAACATCTAAACACATAGCAAATAGACAAATAAGTCCTAATCCCTCAAGTTAAGGTTAACCACGACACTTATCTCGCTCCAAAGACCAAACTCAAAGCTCAACCACCGCTTTGCCTTTCAAACAAGCCTTCTAACCAATAGAATCTAGCAATTTACCAACCAAACGATTCAAGTTAAGCCTTAGGAACTACCCACGATGGTAAAGAATTCAATTTAGGTCATTACTGAAAAAGTCAACAAAAGTCAACACCCGGGCATGCTTGGTCCCAACTCGAAATTTGAACCACAGCCCGATTACCCATTGACCCCTGAGCTCGGTTATGTGATTTGTTTTAAATCCAACCTCAATTTGAGGTCTAAATCCCCAATTTACCAAATCCTAAATTTCCAAACAAAAACCCCTAATTACACCATGAAAACTCTAGATTTTAGGTGGAAAACTTGTGAAATATTGTGAAAGATTGAAACAAAGTAGGTTAGAATCACTTACCAACTATTTGGGGAAGAAGGAGTCTTGGAAAAATCGCCTCTAAGATTTTAGGTTTTGAAAATTTGAAGATGAACCAAAAATCCCGTCTAAGTCATATTTGATCAGGTGCAGATGTCACATTTGCGACCTGGGATTTGCAAATGCGAAGGAACCATCGCAAATGTGAAGCCCTTCACACCTCTAGTGTCTTCGCAAATGAGAACTCTGATGCATCTGCAAATGCGCCCCAGTCGCATTTGCGATCACTGCCTACCCAACACCCACTTTGCAAATGCAAAGTTTTGTTCGCAAATGCGAACTCTGGTCTTCCCAGCCACTCTTCGCAAATGCTATGAGTGGATCACAAATGCGAACCCAATAGTGGTCACAAATGCGATGATTGAACTCGCATTTGCGAGGTCTGAGGCCTGCAACAAAAAACTGAAACATCAGCTAAGTTTAAAGTCCAATTTTCACTCTGTCGCCTATTCGAAACTCACCCGAGCCATCGGGGCTCTAAACCAATTGTACACACAAGTCTAAAAACATCATACAAATTTGCTCGCGCGATCAAATCACCAAAATAACACCTTGAACTACGAATTGAACACCAAATTAAATGAAATTTTTAAGAAGACTTTGAAACTTCTATTTTCACAATCGGACGTCCGAATCACGTCAAACCAACTCCGTTTCTCACAAGATTTCAAAGACAAGTCATAAATATGGTATTGGACCTATAATGGGTTCCAGAACAAAAATACAGACCCAATATCTAAAAAGTCAAACCTTGGTCAAACATTTCCATTTCATTAAGCCTTTAACTTTCAAATTTTGACAAAGTCTGATATCTCGGACTAGGGACTTTCGAATTCGATTCTGGGTATACGCCCGAGTCCTAAATCATGCTACAGACCCACTGGACCGTCAAAACACGAATCCAGGTCCGTTTGCTCAAAATGTTGACCTAGTCAACTCAAATGAAACTTTTAAGCAAAAATTCTTAATTTTATCAACTTTTAACATAAAATCTTTTCGGAAACATGCCCGGACTGCGCATGCAAATCGAGAAGGAATAAAAAGAGGTGTTTAAATCTTAAAAGCGCAAAATTGGGTTCTATATCTTAAGATGACCTTTTGGGTCATCACATTCTCCACCTCTAAAACATCCGTTCTTCCTCAAACGGACATAGAAAAGTACTTGGGCTGGTGAAAAGGTGGGGATATCTGCTCTGCATCTCCAACTCGGACTCCCAAGTAGCTGCCTCGATGGGATGACCTCTCCACTGCACTCGAATTGAAGGATAACTCTTCGATCTCAACTGACGAACCTACCGGGCGAGAATAGCCACTGGATCCTCCTCATAAGTCAAATCCTTGTCCAACTGGACAGAGATGAAATCTAACACGTGGGACAGATTGTCGTGATACTTCCGGAGCATGGGCACATGGAATACCGGATGAACTACTGACAAACTAGGTGGCAATGTGAGCTTGTAATCCACCTCACCCACTCTCTGAAGGATCTCAAAAGGTCCGATGTACCTAGGGCTCAACTTGCCCTTCTTTCCAAACCTCATTACACCCTTCATGGGTGACGCACGGAGCAACACTCTCTCTCTCTGACCATGAATGCAACATCACGACTCTTACGGTCGGCATAACTCTTCTGCCTGGACTGAGTTGTGCGAAGTCTATCCTAAATGATCTTAACCTTATCCAAGGCATCCGTACCAAATTTGTACCCAATAACTGAGCCTCCCTCTGCTCAAACCATCCAACCGGCGATCGACATCGCATACCATATAATGCCTCATAGGGAGCCATCTAGATGCTCGACTAATAGCTGTTGTTGTAGGCAAACTCGCAAGTGGCAAGAACTGATCCCAAGAGCCTCCAAAGTCTATAACACAAGCACGAAGCATATCCTCTAATATCTGGATAGTGCGCTCGGAGTGTCTGTTCGTCTGAAGATGAAATGTTGTTCTCAACTCAACTTGTGTGCCCAACTCACACTGTACTGCTCTCCAGAAATGCGAGTTGAACTGCGTGCCTCAATCAGAGATGATAGACACGGGAACACCATGGAGACGAACGATCTCGCGGATGTAAATCTCTACCAGCCGCTCTGAAGAATAGGTAACTGCCAGAGTAATGAAATGCGCTGACTTAGTCAGCCTGTCCACAATGACCCAAACTGCATCAAACTTCCTCTGAGTCTGTAGGAGTCTAACAAAGAAATCCATAGTGATACGTCCCACTTCCATTCAGGAATCTCTATATCCTGAAGCAAACCACCATGTCTTTGATGCTCGTACTTTACTTGCTGACAATTTAGACACCGAGATACATATGCAACTATATCTTTCTTCATCCTCCTCCACCAATAATGCTTCCTCAAGTCCTGATACATCTTGGTGACGCTCGGATGAATAGAATACCGGGAACTATGGTCCTCCTCTAGAATCAACTCACAAAGTCCATCTACATTAGGTACACAAGCACGACCATGCATCCTCAAAACTCCATCGTCTCCAACTGTAACCCGCTTGGCATCACCGTGCCGCACTGTGTTCCTAAGGAAAAGCAAATGAGGGTCATCATACTGTCGCTCCCTAATGCGCTCAAACAATAAAGACTGAGCGACCGTACAAGCTAGAACATGACTGGGCTCAGAAACATCTAACCTCACGAATTGGTTGGCCAAAGCCTGAACATCTAATGCAAGCGGACCCTCACTGACTGGAGTGTACGCAAGACTGCCCATGCTCATTGACTTCCTACGCATCGGCCACCATATTGGCCTTCCCGGGATAATACAAGATGGTTATATCATAGTCTTTCAATAGCTCTAACCACCTTCTTTGCCTCAAATTGAGCTCCTTTTGTTTGAACAAGTACTGCAAACTCTGATGATCCGTGAATACCTCACACGACACGCCGTAAAGATAGTGCCTCCAAATCTTCAGCACATGAACAATGGCTGCCAGCTCTAAGTCATGGACATGGTATTTCTTCTCTTGAACCTTCAGCTAGAGCGACGCATATGCAATCACCCTACCATCCTGCATCAATATCGCACCAAGTCCAATACAAGATGCATCACAATATACTGTATAAGGCCCTGAACCTGTGGGCAACACCAACACCATCGCCAAAGTCAAAGCAGTGTTGAGCTTTTAAAATCTCGCCTCACACTCGTCTGACCATGTGAACAGGGCACCCTTCTGGGTCAACCTAGTCAACGGGGCTGTAATAGATGAGAACCCCTCCACAACCGACGGTAATAACCCGCCAATCCAAGAAACTCCGGATCTCTATAGCTGAAGTGGGTCTAGGCCAGTTCTTAACTGCCTCAATCTTCTTACGATCAACCTGAATATCCTCTGCTGACACAACGTGCCCTAAGAAAGCGACTGAGCTCAACCAAAACTCGTATTTGGAAAACTTGGCATATAGTTGGTTGTCTCTCAGAGTCTGAAGAACGATCCGAAGATGCTACTCATGCTCCTCTCGACTGCGGGAGTAGATCAATATATCATCAAAAAATACAATCACAAAGGAATCAAAATAGGGCTTGAACACCCGGTTCATCAAATCCATAAATGCTACTGGGAATTTGTCAGCCCAAATGACATCACCAAAAACTCATAATGGCATAACCAAGTTCGAAAAGCTGTCTTGGGGATATCGGATGCTCGAATCCTCAACTGACTGTAGCCAGACCTCAAATCGATTTTTGAAAACACCTTGGCACCCTGATGCTGATCAAATAAGTCATCAATCCTTGGAAATGGATAATTGTTCTTGATGGTGACTTTGTTCAACTGTCGATAATCTATGCACGTCCTCATCGATCTACCCTTCTTCTTCACAAACAACACGGGCGCACCCCAGGGCGAGACACTAGGTCTAATAAAACCCTTATCAAGCAAATCTTGCAACTGCTCCTTCAATTCTTTCAACTCTGGCGGGGCCATACGGTATGGCGGAATAGAAATGGGCGTAGTGCCCGGAGCCAAATCAATACAGAAGTCGATATCTCTGTCGGGTGGCATTCCCAGTAGGTCTGCAGGAAACACCTCTGGAAACTCACAAACAACCGGTACTGAATCCATGGAAGGAACGTTCGCACTAGAATTGCGGATATAAGCCAAATAAGCTAGATACTCCTTCTCGATCATATGCCGAGCCTTCACATACGAGATAACATTGCTGGTAGAATAACCAGGAGTCCCTCTCCACTCTAATCGAGGCAAACTCGACAAGGCTAAGGTCACCGTCTTGGCGTGACAATCCAATATAGCATGATAAGGTAACAGCCAATCCATACCCAAAATGACATCAAAATCAACCATATCGAGTAGTAGGAGATCTACATGAGTCTCAAGACTCCCAATGGTAACCACACACGAACAATAAACACAATCTACAACGATAGCATCTCCTATAGGGGTGGACACATACACAGGAGCACTAAAAGAATCACGAGACACAACCAAATATGAAGCAAAATAGGATGACACGTAGGAATAAGTAGAATCTGTTTCAAAAAAACTGAGGCATGTCTACTACAAACTGAAACCGTACTTGTGATAACCGCGTCAGTTGACTCAGCCTCAGGCCTGGCTGGAAAGGCATAGCATCGAGGCTGGGCCCCACTACTCTGAACTACAACTCGAGGACGGGCCCGGCTGGCTGGCCTCCACCTCTAACGGCCTAACCTCCACCTCTAATGGCCTGACCTCCACCTCTAATGGCCTGACTTCCACCTCTAGATACCTTACCCCTACCCCTAGCTGGCTGAGCAGGCGGTGAAGCACCTGGTGCCAGAACCATGGCACCAGGACCCTGATGCTGAGAACTGCTCGATGCTCGAGAGCAAAATCTAGCAATGTGCCTCGGATCACCACAAGTATAACAAGACCTCGGTTGTTGTGGCTGCTGACACTGAAACTGACCCTGTCGGCTTGAGTAACCACCCTAAAAACTCTAGAGTGGAGGTGCACTAAAATGAGCTGGTGCACTGTAGGCTAGTTGATCGGAATAAGGCATATGAGGGCCACGACCACCTGAACATCGTGGGATGCCTAAAGTGCTGAATGAAATGGCCTGGGAGGATAGCCTCTACCAAAAGTACTCCGGCCTACAGATGAGCCACCACTGAATCCACCAGAATGAAGAGGCCTCTTGTCTAACCCCTGCCCTCTCTCATGTGAAATAACATCCTTGATACGCCTGGCGGCATTGGCAACCGTCTGAAAAGAAATCTCATTACCGGTCTCTTTGGCCATTTGCAACTTGATAGGATGAGTGAGTCCCCAAATAAACCTCCTCACCCTCTCTCTCTCTCTCTCTCGGTAGGAGCAGAAGAATAGCATGACGGGCTAAGTCCACAAAGCGGGTCTCATACTGGGTGACGGTCATACTACCCTGCTGGAGTCGCTCGAACTGCCTGCGGTAGCTCTCTCACTCTCAAAGTGATAGGAAGGAACTTCTCAAGAAATAGCTGAGAGAACTGGTCCCAACAAAGAGCAGGAAACCCAGCTAGTCTGGTCAACACATAATCCCTCCACCATTTCTTGGCGGAACCCTACAACTGAAATGCAGCAAAATCAACCCTATGGGTCTCCACTATACCCATGTTCCGTAGCACCTCATGACAGCTGTCAAGATAGTCCTAGGGGTCCTCTGAAGATGCACCACTGAAGTGAACTGGAAAGAGCTTAGTAAACCTATCCAATCTCCATAAAGCCTCAGAAAACATAGTTGATCCATCACCGGCCTATGCCGCAACACTCGGCTAAACTACCCCAACTTGTTGGGCTGCTGGGGTCTGAAACTGGGGAGCCATCTGCTCCAGAGTGTGAGTAGCGGGAGTTTGTGCTCCTCCCCCAGCCTGAGAGACGACTGGTGCCATAGGGAATGTTCCAGCCTGTGCCACACTCTCCATAAGGCCCACTAAACGGACCAAAGCATCCTGAAGCACTGGGGTGGCAATGAACCCCTCCAGGACCTGAGCTGGTCCAGCTGGCACAGTCTGGGCTGGAACCTCCTCATCGAACTCTACCTGAGGCTCAACTACTGGTGCTGCTGCTCAAGCTCTAGGCTGAGTTTTGACCGTGCCTCGGCCTCTGGCATGGCCTCGGCCTCGACCTCTGCCCCTCGTAGGAGCTGCCACTAGGGGCTCTGGCTGCTGCTCGGCTGAAGATGCGGTACGTGTTCTTGCCATCTGTGAGAGAATAAGAGTAGAAGAGTTCAATTAGCAATGAGAGAACAAAATCACGTGATAGAGAAGAATAGAAGTGAAATTTGTTCCTAAACTTCATATCCTCTAGAAGATAAGTACAGATGTCTCCGTGTCGATCCTCCAGACTCTACTAAGCATGCTTGTGAATTGTGAGACCTAGACAACCTAGTGCTCCGATACCAACTTGTCACAACCCGAAATTCCCATCGTCGGGACCGTGATGGCGCCTAACATTTCACTTGCTAGGCAAGCCAACGTTAGAAGGTTCTTAATACCAACTTTAACCAATTTCAATAATAAGAACAGTTAAGCTAACATAAACCAATACAGCTTTGCGGAATAACATAAAACCGAAATATCTAAAACATATAGGACCTGGAGTAACAACTCACGAGCTACTATGATTCACTACAAACAGAGTCTGAAAGGAAATACACTATTCTGAAGTAAAAGAAACAGTAAAACACTAAGACTAGGGAGAGACTCCAGGGTCTGCGGACGCCAGCAGATCTACCTTGGGACTCCGATCAATCAATCTAGCAGCTAACCTCATGATCAGATCGGGCCAGTACCAAAATCTGCATAGAAGTTCAGTGTAGTATCAGTACAACCAACCTTATGTACTGGTAAGTGTCGAGCCTAACCTTGACAAAGTAGTGACGAGGCAATGACAAGACACCTACATAATAAACCTGTGCAATTTAACAGTATATGTACAAAATTACGGCAAGTAAAAGATAGACAGGAAATATCGAGAGGGGGACATGCTGAGGGGATTAAAAGATTGAGAATCACAACAGTAATGAGACCTTGATCAACAAATATACCTTGAACCAATAATAACAAGTAAACACAGTAAAGGAAAATGCACGGCATCACCCTTCGTGTTTTTACTCTCAACCTCACCATATAATCAATAGAAATGGTACGGCATCACCCTTCGTGTAACTCTCATAAAATGGCACGGCATCACCCTTTCGTACTTTTAACACTCATAAAATGGCACGGCATCACCCTACCCGACCCAGTGATCGCATTTGCGATCACTGCCTACCCATCACCCACTTCGCAAAATGCGAAGTTCTGTTCGCAAAAGCGAACTCTGGCCTCCCCAGCCACTCTTCGCAAATGCGATGAGTGGATCGCAAATGCAAACCCAATATTTGTCGCAAATGCCATGATTGACCTCGCATTTGCGAGGTCTGAGGCCTGCAACAAAAATCTGAAACACCAGCTAAGTTCTAAGTCTAATTTTCACTGCGTGGCCTATCCGAAACTCACCCGAGCCCTCGGGGCTCTAAACCAAATGTGCACACAAGTCTAAAAACATCATACGAACTTGCTCGCGCGATCAAATCGCCAAAATTATACCTAGAACTACGAATTGAACACCAAATCAAATGAAATTTTCAAGAAGACTTTGAAACTTCTATTTTCACAACCGGAAGTCCGAATCACGTCAAACCAACTCTGTTTCTGACCAAATTTCATAGATAAGTCATAATTATGGAATTAGACCTATACCGGGTTCTGAAACTAAAATACGGACCCGATATCCAAAAAGTCAAACCTTGATCAAACATTTCCATTTCATTAAGCCTTTAGCTTTCAAATTTCGACAAAGTCCGATATCTCGGACAGGGGACATCCGAATTTGATTCCGGGCATATGCCCAAGTCCTAAATCACGATACGGACCCACCGGGACCATCAAAACACGAATCCAGGTCCGTTGTCAACTCAAATGAAATTTTTAGGCAAAAATTCTTATTTTATCAACTTTAACATAAAGCTTTCTGGTAACACATCCGGACTGCGCACACAAAAATTTAGTGTTTAAAGCTTAAAAACGCAAAATTGAGTTCTAAATCTTAAGATGACCTTTTGGGTCATCACATGGGGCCTCAATAACTTTAGTGAAGTTCTGACCCTCTCCCAAATTTCCTCACCAGACAAAATTGGAGGTGGCAAATCACGTTCAACTGTATTCTTTTAGAATGCGTTCTTCATCCTTCTGAACTCATGATCAACTGGCAAGACCTGACGATGACAAACAAATCATGACTGCTTTCGGCCATGTCTTAAAGTGAACGATTTACCATTTCCATGCTGTAAGGACATGCTAACTTTCCAGCAGTCATCCACCCAGACAATATTCCATACGCAGAAAAATTATTAATGGTCCGCATTAAGTTAGCACGCAAGTTGAA
>NW_017672222.1:15858-145858 GCF_001879085.1 Nicotiana attenuata | reverse complement strand
TGACTGCTCTAACAGGTTATCAGATCTCTTTTCCAGGTAATTATCAACCTATGTTTACTGTGAAAAGTTACTTGCAGATGGTTTTTCAGTAACCCGAGAATATGAATTCTGAGCATCAGTTAAGCTGTTAACAAAACCAACGATGACCTCATAATAAGTAAATGTGTGCCTACTTTTCTCTTGGGTTGAACTGTTGCTGCCAGATATTCCTTAACAAGTAGTTATGGCCCCATATTTCTTACTTGACTCTGTTTTCAAAGTAATCACCAGTGTAATGCGATGCAGTGAATTAAAAAATTGCGAAGAGTTTGCTGGTGGGCAGCTAATGCGAGACAAATGATGTAAGAAATGGCGTATTAACCATTCTGTCAAATGAGAATGACCACTTCATATGGAGCAATAAGGATTCTTGTCTCTTCTCTTCCGCTTTTCAGAGCTAATTTCTTAAATTCGATTCCACAAGGTAAAGAATCAGAGAAAAACCTAGAGAAGCTTGTGCATCATTAACCTGACACATAAGATCAATTGGTTCGAGCCACGAACACTAGCAGATAATTGATTTACCAACTAATTCAGCTTCAGAGCAGTAGTCATGTGCGCATAAATTTTAGACTCATCAAGCATTGAAAAGAGAGGGAAACGACACTCCTTTGCATTGTCCCGTTATCCGTAATAGTAATACAGAGACCAACACACAAACCAGTCACTAGAACAACCTATAATGAACGATATAGAAATATAGATTTCCAATTAAACCAGATGACTATATTCATCCTTGACACTTTATTTAGCTTTTACATTTATAGTAATACAACAGCATATCAACAAACATTTCCAAACAGCTGAAAATCCTTATTCCAAGACTATGGCGTATCATAAAGTGCTTATTGTGTACTAATGGGGAAAGGGTTCCACAAACATAAAAAGCATGAAAGTGATTAGGACTTTTATTAGCTTTTAGTATTAGCCTCCTTTGGGATGTCATTTATGCATCAACTTCAGCAGCTTTGCCAGATGCCAAACCATCAACACATTCACCGCCGCCACCACAGCTACTACAACCACTGCTTTTCAACCTATTTCCACAACCTCCTCCACAACCACCACCACAGCCGCCGCCGCCACAGCCTCCACAACCACTGTTGTTCAACCGACTTTCAGAATCATACCCACAATCACCAATACCACCACAGCCCCCACAGCCACCGCAACCACTGCTTTCGTACATACTTCCACAGCCTCCCCCGCAGCCACCACTACCACACCCCCCACAACCACCACTCTCCAATTTGTTTCCACAACCAGCACCACAACTGCCGCAGGCCCCACTCCTCATAACACTACCGCAACCACTACCACAACCACTACCACAACCACTGCCGCAGCCTCCACTAATTGCTCCTTTTGCTGGTGCTGCAATGTTTCCTTTGGTAGCCTCCAGGTCCAACGGCATTCCCTTCTCTGCCTCAGATTTCATATTAGCTTTGTTGCCTTCTTCATGGCTCATGTCAGTTTCTTGAGTTGAAAAATCAATCTCTTTGGAATGTTTGGCACTGCCTACCAGGCTACTATACCCTTCCTTCCTCAAAGTATCACAAAGTACAAAAGCTGTTATAGAACCAGGCAATAGGAACCACTCCTCTTTTACCTGATTTTACAAGGAAAATATATTTCTTAGATAGATGTGATTCTGCAAGTTGAAACTGGAACAACAGTGTAAACAAATAGCTTACATTGATAACTCCAAATTTCAAGTCAACCAATGCCAATGCCTTTCCATAAGGGTCCTGTGCAGAGAACTCTATAGCTGTCAAAAAATCATCAGGACTCCTTTGCTTTTTGCAAGGCTTGTGCTCATAATCCAGCTTCTGACCAGGGAAGAACTTCACCTGTACAACATATGAGTGCGGAAACTTTTAAGTCATGAGAGTCAGAACCGTATAAACGTTTGGAATCATTACGAATTATGGGTAACAGCCAACAGATTTAGCTATTTCATGACTTTGAAATAAGTGAGTAAATGAGAAGCTGTACAAGAGAACTTTAACCGCAATAGTCATTCATAATATCGGAAACACAAAAGTCTCTTGAAATTGCTGAGAGGCCACAACAATGATGTTAAGTGTATAGCTATTACGGTGACTGAAATTGTTGTGTCTTAGTGTAATAGCATTTTGCAGCACCAAGAACAACTACCAAATTCAATAACTTACTATATACTAAGCTCTGTAATGTTCCAAACACAAAATGTTTCCTCGAGGAAAAAAAATAGCACGACAAAATGTTTCCTCGAGGAAAAAAAATAGCACAACAATGGCTGGAACCATCTAAGCAGAACCTAGAGGTAGAGCCTCTGTTACAGAGTGTTAGCAGCAAAGCCATGTTCCTAGGAAAACCCAATGGGAACATGAGATGAATCTAATATGACAGATAATTGGTGTTTTTCAGCAAAGATCCATTCCGACATATCTGATAGGAAATTAGTCATTCAATAGATGAGTGTAAGAGTGACAATAGTAGATATTAAATGAGAGTGTTAATCTTATTTTCCCCTTGTTTTGAACCCTAGAAAAAAGGAAGACGTAACAGATAAACACTCACATTCCTGTGACCAGCCAACTCCAAAAGGTGGCCATCATCACTGCTGGATTTTTGTAGTTGAAGGGACCACTGAGCATCTAGCAGCAACCACTCTTTCCCTACTAACTCAGCAAGAGAATGTACCTCGCCGGATTTGCTTATGCCAATCACCTCCTTGTGCAATGTAGAATCATTTTTCCCCTTTGATTTCGTCGAGTCCCTGTGGAACCATGATGTTCAACGGAATTTCAAGAAGCAAGGAGAAAAGGTAATGACAGTTTCCTAACTTCTCATACTTCCACATGTTTGGTGAAATTATCGGTTTTGCTTAAAACTTTCACCAACAAACAAAGGTCCTCGCACATTTGCAATATAAGACAGGTCCCCCAATACTGAATTAGGTTCATCAAAGAATTCATAAAAGGATTATACCCAAGTTCGTTTAAAAGAGAAAAAAGCTTTCTGAAGAATTTGATGGTGCCACCAAAGTCGCAAATATGTCAGATGAAGCCACAAGAAATCATTATCATGAAACCACAGTTAATCACAAACGCAAGCAAAAAAAAAGCAGATAGTGTATAGATAACAGGCACATTTATGTTAAAGTCCCTAACTAGAACTGCATCAACAGCATAAAACGATTTAACATTAAGTACCTCATTTGCAAGCTAATGACCTCATCACCAGCATCATCGATGACACCAGTCCAATTCTTAGCATACTGGATCCTCCCAGGAAGAGGGAAAAAGCAAGAAGTTTTGGGGAATGCTCGAGAACGAACAAAGTGAAAGACATATGGTGCTGCCATAGGCGTTGAAACTGAGATTGCTACTCGTAAATAGATTGGCTTTAGTGTTTCCATTTTAGAGTTTGGAACAACTTCCACCCATTTTTCCATTGTAAGTTTTGAAGTTGGGCAAACTAAATCTTCTAAAGAGACTTTAGCAGAACCCATAGGTTTCACAGAATTTAGAATAGGCAAACCAGAAGATGAGTAGGACATGAGATCAAGAAGAAGATGACCATTAGGTTCACACTGGAAAGTAGCAACCTGTTTTTCCCCACTGATAGACAAAATAGTAAGTTTCCTCTTTGCATTGAATATTTTATCAGGCTGAGTCTTGCTAAATGTGACGAAGAAGCTTCCCTTGCGCCCTTCTGGTAAGTTTCTGATATCTACAAACTCTAACATAACCTGTAAATAATTAAAGAAGCTAATAAAAGTTCCAGATTACTGTAAGAGTGACTAATTTGAACATAAAACCACTTCAACAAGAAACATGGAAGCCATGTAATTGTAAGCAATAAGTAGTTTCTTTTAAGTGATCAGTGATCTAGAAATCTAGGCTACGCATTGAAGTTTTTTGTAACAGAGAGCAGCAACACTCAAGATAGGTAAGGGTACAGTTAAATGCATCGACACCATACCCACATTCCAAAAAACAAGACAGATAATGATTGCTTTAGATGTCATCGTAGTGGTTAAAGTTGTAATAACTTTCTACCCTGAATTTAAATTTTTATATATATAGTGAAATGGCTCCTATGATCTCTAACTTTACCAACATACTGATGAACAACAACGATCATTCTTAACATACATATATTAGGTTTCAGCACATACTCCAGATTTCTCATCCTTGCACAGATTACTTCAGATATAAAACTGGAAACGGAAATCATAATATGTAAGCATCTCAAATATATCAATAATATCAAATCTCAAATTATAAATGATCTCGAGAAGACAAAAACAAAAGTAGAAAGATGCAGAGAATTACTTCTACAGCTTCCATCCCAGGACAATGCATTATCTTTTGGTGCTCGTGCAAAGTATCTTCCTTCTTGCTTACAGTGCTGGAGAAGCGATGAATATTCCTAAGAGGAGATGGTGCACTTCCTCTATACATTGCACCTGCCCTCCAATATCTTGAACCATATGTTTCCTCCCACTGTTTTGTAGTTCGAGAAAACCCTGTATCCAACTTTTTCCCTTTCGTTCGGTCTGAGTCAGTATCATCATGTTCTAACACCTTACCCATAATGACAACAAGGTCTTTGCAATAAGAAGCGGGATGTAACTGGTGAGTGTGCCAGATAAGGTCTATGTCATAAGTTGGAACAGTAAAGCTCTTAATCGATCTTTCTTTGTTTCTCCGGATCAGATGTAAGAAACCCTTGTATCGAGCCACAGCACCTTCAAGATAGAGATCATTGTTCATGTGTGGTCTAGACACCTGCAAGAAAGAATAACGCAAAATTAAAAATAACACATCCTACTTGCATAGATCTCCTTATCAAATTTCAAATCAAAGGAATCATGCTTGAAGCAACGATATAAAGAAAAAGGAATTCTATGTCGCTGCTTAATGGAGTAGATAATAAAATGAATGCCACTAAAATCACGCATGGATAATATGATTTTAAAAATAATTGGCAGGAAAACAGGTGAAGTTTTTTCTCCGGCCTCCAAGACATATATTAACCATAAGGATGGGATGACAGGCAAAAGGAATGCCCCTTAACCTTTCCAGCTCTGGATTTCCCTATTAAGCACTTTCGTAATGTGTGCTAAACCATTCTGTTCATATTGTTCGGCATAAACCAAATGGTTCTCAAGCTTTCAAATAAAAAACTGAAGCTAGCGAACTCTACAAGTCTGACTGCTGATATCCTGTGCTAGACTCAAAACAAAAGTGTTAGCATCCTCTTGCTCACCTGGTAGAAGAAAGGGCATTGCCTCTTAACAGCAGAGACTAGATCATAATCATTGCACTGTTCAGCCTGTATAGGTTTCACATGGATATCTTCGAAAAGAGCTCTTTCTGAGTCCAAATCATAAGGTTCATTTGGATACAAATGTTGCCAGAGCTCTTCAGTATCCCGTTTTGATTCCGCTTTCACAGAAGATACAACATCATGGTTGTCAAGAATTCTCCCATATAATTTCTTGCAGTCAGTCTTGTATCTAACCTGGAAAAGAAGGCAGAAGGGACATTTAAGGTGTACCTAAAATCTTTTAGTCACAGAAGTTATATAACAAATGTTTCACTAGTTTAGGCACTAACAGGATTGAGCCTGTGACAATGCCAAATCCATTCACAATCCAAAGGAACAACCAAAGGTCCTTCAAAGAAGGGGGACTCAGAGTGTTTTGCCAACAGCGGTAGCCAACATGAGTAGTACCTGAAATTGCAATTTTATAATACATGTTCTCTAAATAGAAAGGATAAAGTGAGCCACGCCAAGTTCCCTAGATGCAGAAAGAATCTCAAATCCTTTTTGAAGTTCACACAACATAACAAATCGACAATAGGCAAATATATAAGATAAGCAAGTGTGGGAAAAATCTAAAAATGATAGTAACTATCATAGTGTTATGTACCATAATACTCTAAAGAAACGAAACACTAACTTGTAATATTATCTCGGACCAGAAGAAAATAAAAACGACTTATAACAGTGCGGAACTTCCTTTCTGAAGGGGGTTCAATTGATCCCCTTTGCCGAAAAATTGCACTGTGCAAAAGGGTTAAAAATAATTTTTTCGTATGTATATAAACTATTGAATCATAGGTTCAAATCTCAAATGTGATATTTCTACATTTTAAAATCCCCTTACTCAAATTCCAGGCATCGCTATTGACTTATATAAAGTAAACATTCCAAATAATCAGTAATCATAGTCAGAAAACAAGTAACCAGGGAGAATGACATAAAAATTACGTATTACCTATGAATGGCCTTATCCAGACCACGTCCTTCGTACAGCCAACGGTTCCTATCAACGGTGGCAAGAAAGTTGAGCTGCTCTTTAGCTGCAGCAACAAGGTCCACATTTATCACAATCTTCTGTGCTTCATTCCACTCTAATTGTTGCTCCATCTCCATTCTTTCTTCGCTAGTATCCATTCTATTGCCAAATCGAAGCACAAAGATAAAGGATTAAGTATAACAAATACAGAACAAAGTTTTGGATTAATTCATCAAAGAACTCAAATTCTAGCGCATAAATTCAAATTGTTAGAAAATCGGTTACTTTTCCTAGTGATTCTCCATTTCTTTTAAGGATACCTTAAAATAATGTTACAAGATAAAATAAAATGATTGCTATATTACGTGGATCACTCTTTCACGCTGCACTAAAGTTAATTTCACAGCTGTTGAACATCCAGATGAACTCATAGAAACGTTCAGTGACAAAATTACAAAAATGAAAACAGCTCGCGAAAAACCTCACAAATAAATAGAAGGAAAAAGAGACATTTTAACAAAATTAGCAAAAAGGAAAAGAAAAAAGCGTATAATCGCTTAATATGATAAAGAGCTTAGGAAGAATCTCGAGTAGCAAATAGCCGAACTAAGGACTCAAATAGAAAACAATTAGTGAGGCAGTTTATACTCTAAAGCAAATCGGAAAGAGAGATAAATAACAACAGAAGAAAGAGAAAAGTTTATGTCTATTTACTGACCGGAAAACGGAAGAGACGACGATCGCCGGAGAACTCCACCGGAGATGGAGAGTTGTTAATTTAGTTACTAAAATTTCAACGTCTTTTGTGATGTGGAATTGGGAAATGCAAGATGTTTTACTGAGCAATTTGGATGATCGTTCAGGTTTGAAGTTAGATTATTTATATGCGACGGTCAGTGCGATGAAATGTACGATATCAGTTGATTATGACTTGAGAGTGACGTGGCGAAGTACAATATATATTGTGTTCGGACAAAACTACCCTTTACAAACCAAATAGAAATTTCTTCGGGGGATATAGCCATATAGGAAAAGTTTGACAATGACCTCTTTAGATATTTATTGATTCCTATTACTTGGTACAGAATAAATGGCGCATATGTAACTTTCGACGCGGAGTAAAAAAATTATATATAAAAATTTATTAAAATAATAATTATGAATCTATAATTTTAAAATATAATTAATTTAATGCTAAAAATATTAAAAGTCGAACCTACAAAGTTTAAATCCTAGATCCGCCTCTTCTGAACAATAAAGAAATAGCAGAACGATGTGGAAACAATACGAACCAAAAGAAAACTTACGCGAGCATAACAGATATATGTTCAAAACTAATACTCCCTCCGTTCACTTTTACTTGGCATATATACTAAAATAGATTTTCATTTTTACTTGTCACTTTACGCATATCAAGAGAAGACAAATTTTTTTTTTTCCTATCATACCTACAATATTTATTACTCATTTCAAATTATTTTTCTCAAATCTAATAAAATATGCATCAATTAATATGGGTATCATGGTAAATTATAAACTTCATTTATTATTTTTTAAGGGGCGTGAAAAGTCAAAACGAGCCAAGTAAAAGTGAACGGGGAGAATAATATGCATGAAATGTGTTATCTTTTCACAATTTTTAGGTCTTCATGTTTTTTTATAATGTTGAATTTAAGATAATGTATTGTTTAAATAAAGTCAACTTAAATAAAATACAAAGAGAACATCAATACCAGAATAAATCAAAGTTCATAATTTAACCTTGAGAAACTGTATACATTACTAGTAAATTATAGTGGATAATCTATGCAGAATGGCCTAAATGGCACCTATACTTGTGCCACACCGGTCCCTAAACTTAACAAATTTGCCAATTGAACGCTTATACTCATTCAAACCGTGTATAACAAACCCTTATGGTAGGAGGCTGTCAAGGCGTGTAATACAATCTCCTACACGTAGGACGCCACGTCAAGAAAATTAAACCACTTAGGCTCCAGGTCATTTATTATGGACACATAGAAAAATAAAATGGGAAATGATTATTAACCTCCCCCCCCCCCCCCCAAACAATTCTTCATATGTTCTTCATCTTTCAAGTTTAACACAGCACATTTCATGGCTTCTCCCACGATGAGCAATTATACTGTCTCTTTTTTTCTTCCTACAATTCCTATAAAACCCATTACGAAATGCACAAAATCGGATCATGATTTTTCCAAGCATAAAACTCTTCTTGGGAGCTCGAACGCAGATAAACTCACCCTCACCTCAGATTCGGTGACTGTTGCTTTACTCCCTATCTCTGTCGTTTCTCTTCTTCATCTTCCCTTCCCCCTGTTTTATTTTCTCTAACAGTTTGTTAGTTTTTTACAGGTCTGGACCCAGCCGAATAAATTAGATCTGGCCGAAAATATAACTTTTCCGGGACCTTCGTTCCACCACAACGCTGGCCGGCGTCTTCCGCTCTTTCTTTTATGTTAGTAGACCCCAAATAAACTTAGGCGAACTACCAGATCATGGCAAAATATTTGGCTGGAATTTGATTTCGCTTGAATACTTGCTCTTCCTTCTAATTCTGATGTTTTTGTATTACTGTGACAGTAGTTCACATATTTGTTCTTTGTGCAGAGCTGGGGAATGAGAAAAATTTCACTTTGGTTTCACATATTTTTTTTTTATTTTTAGTATATTTTTTAATCAAACCCAGTGTATTCACCCGCTTTTAAAAGCGTGTGACCACGCACTTCATTTGACTCAGCAAAATAAATGACACATACGCTTGGTCAACGGTCAGAATGGTTTAAAATATAAGTTTTGATCAAGTAGAAATGTCTGGATGAAAACAAATGAAGTAGAGGGACCGGCATGACAAAGTGACACAAGTATAGGTGCCATTTAGGCCATTTATCCGATAATCTCGGTGGTAAACCATGCTAATTGTTCACTGTTCAATTTAATTATTTCAATTTCCTACTGTATGATGATTCCAGATTGAAGATAAATTGAACATGATGACCCACGAGAAGAGGATAATCTAGCCTAATTATGGATGATCATTATTAATTACTACCACTACTAGAAAACTGGCATTTTTCGTCCAAGGCATACCGACCGAAATCGGTCGGAAATTAAGTATTTGGTCGCAAAAGTCAACAAATTTTTTTCTGATAACCGAAATAGTGGTCCCACAACAAAAAATAAAAATTCCAACCGATTTCGGTCTGAAATTGGTCAATATTTGATCAATACCTGGTCATACTTGTATATAATGTACAAAAATAATTTTTTATAAATTTTCCAAATTTCCNTATATATATATATATATATATATATATATATATATATATATATATATAGCAGCAAAATTCTGTATTTTTTTGTATTTTTTGTAAATTTATTTGTTGAGGAACTACTCTAAATTGTCTAATGTTAAAGTTATCATATAGTATGTGTTTGTAAACTTTAGTTTGATATGAATTTGATTTGTAATGTACGTTACAAACATACAATAGATATTTTAATCAAATTTGTTTTTTGTTGTATGAGTTATTTAGTAAAATTATTTGTTGAGTCCTAAAATTTAAATTTTGAAATAGGTATTGCAGCATTTATAAACTACTAGTATTATTTTGCGGCGGTCGTCATCGGTTGGAAATTAATTTTTTTTTTTTGCCAGAAATTCATAATTTCCGACCGAAATCGATTGCAAATTTCAAATGAAATCTCCAGATTTTTGAAATTTCCGACCGAATTTGGTCAAAAATTATGAATTAATATTTATTTTTTAAATAAGTTAACAATTTATTACAGTATACAAATAATTATTTATTTAAATAAAATTATTTTTTTTAAAAATTTCGACCGATTTCAGTCGATTTTGGTGGACGAATTTACATTGTTTTTTGGTAGTGTACTGTTTTTCTTTAATTTCACATGCCTTCACCTAACACGCAAGTAAGGCCCACACTTAATGTCATTAGCATTATCCAAATACTTTTGGTACTACTGTCTCGGAGAGAGTACTCCCAAGTTAGTGAAAGTATAAGAAAGAAGCAAATACGAAAAGTAAAGCACAAGGCTCATTTTGTATGTTTGTACTACACTGTGTATTGTGTAGTACAACCACAACATTCATTAAGTAACATGACTGCACAAGCAAAATAATAGTGAAGAGTTTGTTTTGTTCCGTGGCCGGCATTCACTCAATACACGAAATAAGCATGTTTCCAAAAATTGTGAGTCATCTTATGTCAACCTCCTCTAGTAGTTTCACCGCTCCCCTCATTGAGTTCGGAATCAAAATGTGGTTCTTTTGGACTCAAAGAACAAAAATATGTGGAAAAAAAACTTAGTGACCAAAATATATATAGCATTTTTTTGAAAGACATTATACTTTAACGGTCGTTTGGCCAGTTAAGTATAGCGTCTTTTTAAAAGACGCTATATATATAGCGTTCTTTACTAAAACGCTATACATATTAAGATTTCTTCATCTAACAGGAACTGGAGTTCTCCGGCTGCACATATCTGAACTGCAACCGCGAGGCAATCTCCTGCGGTCCGCACAATTAGGACTGCGGCCGTAAGGCGACTCTTCTACGACCACACAATTCTTGTGCGGTCTGTAACTCAAAGAGGATCCTGGACTTGGTCTTTTTGCATACTCTCTGATCTTCGACTCTTAAGCCAACTTTGCGGTCGCACAATTCATGTGCGGTCTGCACTTTGCACACATTTCTACTAAATTCTTCCTCTTAGTTTGCGGTCGCAGATGGAATTCTGCGGTCCGCAATTTCTTCTGCGGGCGGCACATTTGTGCTTCTACACACTTTATTGCCTTGTGCTTCAAAATACTCCTTTTTGAGTCGGATTTCATCTCGGGAGATGAACTTCCATCATTCCTACAATTTGCACAATTTTATTAGTTTCGGGAACACAATTCGACATTTTCGGGTTAAGACAAGAGCTAAAAAATGCTAATAAGCAATCAAAATCCCAACTTATCAACTCCCCCAAACTTAAGTCTTTGCTTGTCCTCAAGCAAATAAATTAGTTCCCACCACTAGAAGTTGAGGGTCATTACAGCTAGCCAAGGGTGAGCCATTCACACCTCAGTTGGGACCAACAATTACCCACACTAGTCATATATTATCAACAATGCGACAACTTAAACTTTTATGCACATATAGTTCTAATATGACATTTGAGCTTCAAGAATTGACTTTACTCATCAAGGACTCTTGCTCTATCATGTAGGTCATGGTGGACTCCAAACTTTTCCTCCTCTACTTTCCATTTGCCAAGCGCACTTAAGAAATAAGCACTCAATTCAAAGATTTATGAAAGGCTCACTCATCTCTCTTAAGAAAATGTCACAAGTACGGCTTCAAGTACCATAGGCTTGCCCCTCATGTAGATCACCACTAAAGTAAGCTCACTCGGCTCAAAATCAAGTAGGACTTCTTTCGGGATGTAATAAAGGCTTTTGGACTAAGGTTTGATACAATATGGGTAAGTGGTTACACCTTCCTTAAGCACTCCATCTTTCATTTCTGGGCTCGCACTTTGCCAATTCCTTGATGCACTTTCTTTTCCCTGGGGGACTAGAGAGACTTAACATCATTCTTTCTTGATCATTACATTCATTTTTCTCCCTCTTTGATTTCTTCATGTTTGGGATCATTACCTCTCTTTGAATCCCTTCAACTCTTCCAATTCACTTTTTTACATTTTTCTTTTTATTCTTTTCTTTTCTTGCCTTTCCTTCTCATTATTTCTTTTCTCTTTTGTTCATTAATACCTTTTTCAATTTCCTCGTCTCTCCCTTAAACTTACATTTTTAGCCATTGGTTTCACAAGAGTGTTAATGTCACGACCCAAAATCCACTAAGGGTCGTGATGGTGCCGGACACCACCGTCGGGCAAGCCAACCCAAAATACTTAGTTAAATCCTCATTTTAATTCTTTTGAAAACTGTGGCTTTTCATCAAGTTTACCGGTTTAAAAGATAATCGTCTCAAATCAAAGTAACTGATAAGCAGTTGATACAAAAATACTTTACAACCATCCCAGAACCCGGTGTCACAAGTGCATGAGCAATTTCTAAGAAAAATCGAATAAAGTACAACAGCTGTCCAAAATACAATTGGCCAGAAAATGAATAGAATCCTGAGAGAGACTATACTAGCTGCGCGTCGCCTCGAGGAAATACAGCTCACCTAGTCTCCGTGTCAACCATGCTGCTACGCCTGCTAAGCCATTAGTGGCGCATGTCCCTGTGCAACAAAAATGCACAGAAGTGTAGTATGAGTACAAAAACAACGTGTACTCAGTAAGTATCCCGCCTAATCTCGAAGAAGTAGAGACGAGATGGCAACTTCGACACTTACTAAAGGTCCAGTAATATTATTATTAATGCGATAACTCATGGATTTATTAAGAACCACAGTAGATTCATGTAAATTACTAAACAGGTAAAAGTTCCTCTTTATTAAAAGTCTCCGGATTTATAATCCATTAATTAGAAAATCTTCTCAAGTAGGGAGAGCAGATATTAGTATCAACAAATATCAAAGCAAGCAATACAAGCATGCGCAACTCATGCCGAGGTCGAACGGCCCGATCCAACAATATTTAAATTGTGCACTGCCGAGGGTCGAGCGGCCCGAACCATAGATGCATCTATTACCCCGCTCGCGAATCATACATGCGACGCGGTCAAATTTAAATAAAAAATCACCCTGCTCGTGTACCATACATGCGAAGCAGGTACACATAGAATCACATGCTCAACAGCAAATTAAGAACTTTACGGGGAATATTTATCCCATTAGAAGTCAATTCTCTTTTAATGATTTAAGGGATAAGTTTAATCCTCTTAGAATTTCATTTACCAGTTCGATAAGATTTAAGCAATTCATACTGTTAATAACATTACAAGTATTCCAATATAGCATGTTTTTTGGGTCCTAGACTACCCGGACTTACACATATTAGTAGCTACGCACGGACTCTCGTCACCTCGTGCGTACGTAGCCCCCACAAATAGGAGCACGTAACAAATTATTTCATCTATGGGGACAATTCCTCTTACAAGGTTAGAAAGGAGACTCACCTCGCTCCGAAGATCCATAACCGGCCTTCCACGCCCTTCTAAAAACTCAAATTGATGCACAACGCTCCAAAACTTATCGTTGATGATGAAAATTCCCACTTGAAGCTCTCCCAAAAATCGCCCAAGCCAAGAAAAATATGAGAGAAATGGCCAAAACCCGATTTTTAAAACACCTCTCTGCCTCCAGCACTTTCAGCACTTGCGGTCCCTTGACCGCTTCTACGGTTCTGTAGGTGCGAGCCAGCCTACCGCTTCTACGGTCTCCTCCAGACTCCTATTTTCCGCTTCTGCGCTTCTTTCCCCGCAGATGCGGTCCCGCTTCTGCGGCCAAACGACCGCATCTGCGGTCCCAGCTTTCTTTTACCAAACCGCATCTGCGACTACTGGGCCGCTTCTGCGGCTCTGCACCTGCGGCCCTTTTCTCGCAGGTGCGGTTACACCAGCAACCAGCAACTTCAGCCTTCCAAAAATCCCATTTTCGATCCGTTAACCACCCGGAATCCACCCGAGGCCCCCGGGACCCCAACCAATCATACCAACCATTACCAAAACACATTACAAACTTGCTCGAGGCCTCAAATCATAACAAACAACGCTAAAACCACGAATCGACCTCCAATCCAAGCTTTATGAACTTTAGAATTTCAAACTTCTACTTTCGATGTTTAAACCTATCAAATCACGTACGATTGACTTCAAATTTTGCGCACAAGTAATATTCAACACTACGGACCTACTCCAACTTCCAGAATCTGATTCCGACCCCGATATCAAAAAGTCCACTTCCGGTCAAACTTCTCAGAAACCTTCAAATTTCTATCTTTAGCCAAATGACTCCAAAATGACCCACGGACCTCCGAATTCACTTCCGATCGCGCTCCCAACTCCAGAATCACCATACGGAGCTACTCCCTGACTCGGATCCCAACCGGACATCGATAACACTGAAATGCACTTCAACCCAAACTTATAAAATTTCTTCCAAAATTTTACTATATTTGTCTCAGCTTGTGTTCCCGTGAGTTTTCGGGTTTTGGGATAGTGATGTAGAAGTTTTGAGATATTGTGCTGTATTTGCCGAGCGGCATTCTATATGCCGTTCCTTCTAGTTATTTTGGTTTTGATTTATACTTCCGCAAGTTTCGATTTGTTTTCCGCACTTGTTAGGCTTACCTAGTCATAGAGACTAGGTGCCATCACGACAGTTCACGGAGGACGAACTGGGGTCGTGATAAGTTGGTATCAGAGCTCTAGGTTCATAGGAGTCATGGAACACTGGCCGGTTTATTAGAGTCTCGCTGATCGGTACGGAGACGTCTGTACTTATCTACGAGAGGCTATATAACTGTTAGGAAAAATTCTAATTTATTTTGTTCCTTGTCGTGCGATATTTTGACATCACAATTCTAAACTTCTGTCTTCTATTCTCTCACAGATGGTAAGGACACGTGCTACTCGAGACGATCAGGCACCCGCGCCCCCTACTGGAGCTGTCAAAGGCCGGGGCAGGGGTAGAGGCCGAGGACGCGCTCGTGGTACAGCCAGAGCACCCGTGCGAGCTGCCGCCGAGGTACTACCAGCAGCACCAGCCAGAGTCCAGACACCTGATACGTCTGCCACTACTACTCCAGCACTCCAGGAGACTTTGGCACAGTATATGAGCATGTATACCACCTTGGCTCAGGCAGGGTTGCTTCCCCTTGCTGCAGCCACATCCTAGGCCGGGGGAGGAGTACAGACTCCCGCCACCCGCACTCCTGAGCAGCGGGTGCAGGTTGAGCAGGTCCTAGAGGTTATTCATGCGCCGCCTGCAGTACCAGTTCAGCCCGAGGACAGGGCAGCAGCTTCAGAGGATGAGCAGCGGAGACTTGAGAGGTTCAAGAAATATGATCCTCCTGTATTCACTGGGTTAGCATTAGAGGATGCCTTGGGGTTTCTGGAGGAGTGCTACCGTATTCTCCGTACTATGGGCATATCAGGATCGAGCGGGGTTTCCTTCACTACTTTCCAGCTTCGAGGAGCCGCCTATCAATGGTGGCGTGCTTATGAGTTAGACAGGCCGGATGAGGCAGCTTCCCTGACTTGGACTCAGTTTTCAGATATGTTCACGAGGGAGTATGTCCCCGAGAGTCTTAGGGACGCCTAGCGTGCGGAGTTCGAGCATCTGCGCCAGGGTACTATGGTTGTCTCGGAGTATGCTGTCCATTACATTGAACTGGCTAGACATGCACCAGCTTTGGTTTCTACGGTTCCCGAGAAGGTTCGCCGGTTCATTGAGGGGCTTATTCCCAGCATCAAATCTAGCATGGCTCGTGAGTTAGAGATGGATATATCTTATTAGCAGGTGGTGATCATTGCTAGGAGGATTGAGGGTATGCATGCTAGGGACTGAGAGGAGAGGGAGGCCAAGAGGTCTCGAGAGTCGGGCCATTATTCTGGTGCCCGTGCCCCAGCTGCAGGTCGTCATGGTAGGGGTCATATGGGTCGCCCCGTTTATTCAGCTCTTCCGGCAGCCAGTGGTATTCCAGCTCCACCTAGGCCTCAGGAGCCTTATTATGCACCTCCAGTCTCTAGTGCGCCTCCTGCACGGGGTGCTTCTAGTGGTCAGTCCAGTAGACCTGGCTTGAGCCACTCACAGCCGCCATGTCCTCCCAGAGCTTGTTTCGAGTGTGGTGATACACGCCATATGGTGAGGGATTGCCCCATACTTAGGAGGGGTGCACCTCCGCAGACTCTACAGCAGGCCCCGCAGAGCTCTCAAGCTATGGTCCCAGCACCAACTGCTACTCCACCGGCCCAGCCAGCCAGAGGTGGAGGTCGGGGAGGTAGAGGTCGCCCTCGAGGGGGAGGCCAGGCCAGATATTATGCTCTTCCAGGCCGTACTGAGGCCGCCGCCTCCGATTCGGTCATCACAGGTACTATCTTGGTCTGTCACAGAGATGCATCAGTTCTATTCGATCCAGGCTCCACTTACTCTTATGTGTCTTCTTATTTTGCACCGCATTTGGGGGTACCTCGGGATTCTTTAAGTTCCCCAGTTTATGTTTCTATTCCTGTGGGAGATTCTCTTGTTGTGGACCGCGTTTACCGGTCATGTTTGGTTATTCTTGGTGGTTTTGAGACCAGAGTTGACTTATTATTGCTCAGTATGGTTGATTTTGATATTATTTTGGGCATGGACTTGTTGTCGCCCCATTTTGCTATTCTTGATTATCACGCCAAAACCGTCACGCTGGCCATGCCAGGTGTACCGCGTGTTGAGTGGAGGGGTGCCTTAGGTCACACTCCCAGTAGAGTTATTTCCTTCCTTAAGGCTCAGCGTATGGTTGAGAAAGGTTGTGATGCGTACTTAGCTTATGTGAGGGATGCCAGTATGGATACTCCTTCTGTTGATTCAGTCCCAATAGTACGGGATTTCCCTGATGTGTTTTCAGCTGATCTTCCGGGCATGCCACCTGATAGGGACGTTGATTTTGGCATTGATCTATTGCCGGGAACTCAGCCCATTTCTATCCCTCCGTACCGTATGGCTCCTCCTGAGTTGAAGGAGTTGAAGGAGCAATTGCAGGAATTACTTGATAAGGGTTTTATTCGGCCCAGTGTATCGCCTTGGGGTGCTCCTGTGTTATTTGTGAAGAAGAAGGATGGTTCTATGCGTATGTGTATTGATTACCGCCAGTTGAATAAGGTGACAGTGAAGAACCCCTATCCTTTGCCTCGTATTGATGACCTGTTCGACCAGTTGCAGGGTGCTTGTGTGTTTTCTAAGATTGACTTGCGATCAGACAATCATCAGTTGAAGATTCAGGAGCCAGATATCCCGAAGACTGCCTTCAGGACTCGGTATGGTCATTACGAGTTCCTTGTTATGTCATTTGGGCTGACTAATGCCCCAGCAGCCTTCATGCATCTGATGCACAATGTTTTTCGGCCATATCTTGATTCATTCGTGATCATTTTTATTGATGACATTCTGGTATATTCCTGGAGTCGGGAAGATCATGAGCAGCAACTGAGGACAATGCTCCAGGCCTTGAGAGAGAAGAAGCTGTATGCTAAGTTCTCAAAATGTGAGTTTTGGCTGGATTTTGTGGCGTTCTTGGGTCATGTGGTCTCGAGAGAGGGTATTCAGGTGGATCCGAAGAAAGTGGAGGCCGTACAGAGTTGGCCCAGACCATCCTCAGCTATAGAGATCCGTAGTTTTCTTGGCTTGGCGGGTTATTATCGTCGATTTGTTCAGGGGTTTTCATCTATTGCAGCACCTATGACCAGACTGACCCAGAAGGGTGCTCTGTTCCAGTGGACGGACGAGTGTGAGGCAAGCTTTCAGAAGCTCAAGACACCCCTGACTACAGCCCCAGTTTTGATATTGCCTACTGGTTCGGGGTCTTATACTGTCTATTGTGATGCCTCGAGAGTTGGCCTTGGAGCGGTATTGATGCAGAACGGTAGGGTGATTGCCTACGCGTCCAGACAGTTGAAGATACATGAGAAGAATTATCCTGTCCATGATCTCGAGTTAGCTGCCATTGTTTATGCCTTAAAGATGTGGCGTCATTACTTGTACGGTCTCCCTTGTGAGATATATACTGATCACCGGAGTTTGCAGCATCTGTTCAAGCAGAAGGACCTTAATTATCATCAGAGGAGGTGGCTAGAGCTGCTGAAGGATTATGACATCACTATCTTGTATCACCCGGGCAAGGCCAATGTGGTGGCCGATGCTTTGAGCCGCTGGGCAGAGAGTTTGGGGAGTTTGGCTTATTTACCAGCAGCAGAGAGGCCTATGGCGATGGATGTTCAGGCCCTAGCCAGTCAGTTTGTGAGATTGGATCTTTCGGAGCCCAGCCGGGTCCTAGCTTGTGTGGTCTCTCGGTCTTCCTTGTTTGATCGTATGAGGGAGTGGCAGTATGACGAGCCTCATTTGCTTGTCCTCAAGGACAAAGTGTTGCATGGCGATGCTCGAGATGTGACTATTGGTGATGACAGAGTATTGAGGATGCAGCGGCGAGTTTGTGTACCTAATGTTGATGGGCTTCGGGAATTGATTCTAGAGGAGGCCCATAGTCCGCGGTATTCCATTCATCCGGGTGCCGCGAAGATGTATTAGGATTTGAGGCAGCACTACTGGTGGAGGCGGATGAAGAAGGATATAGTTGGGTTTGTAGCTCGGTGCCTTAATTGTCAGCAGGTGAAGTATGAGCACCAGAGACCGGGTGGATTGCTTCAGCAGATAGAGATTCCGAAATGGAAGTGGGAGCGGATCACCATGGACTTCGTATCTGGACTCCCACGGACTTTGAGGAAGTTCGATGCCATTTGGGTTATTGTGGATCGGCTGACCAAGTCCGCGTATTTCATCCCTGTGTGTACTACCTATTTCTCGGAGCGGTTGGCGGAGATTTATATCCGGGAGATTGTCCGTCTGCGTGGTATTCCAGTTTCCATCATTTCAGACAGAGGTACTCAGTTCACATCGCGGTTCTGGAGAGCCGTACAGCAGGAGTTGGGTACTCGGGTGGAGTTGAGCATATCATTTCACCCTCAGACAGACGGGCAGTCCGAGCGCACTATTCAGATTCTTGAGGATATGCTCCGTGCGTGTGTGATTGAGTTTGGAGGTTCTTGGGATCAGTTCTTGCCATTGGCGGAGTTTGCCTACAACAACAGCTATCAGTCTAACATTCATATGGCACCGTACGAGGCCTTATATGGTAGGCGATGTAGATCTCCGTTGGGTTGGTTCGAGCCAGGTGAGGCTAGATTATTGGGCACAGATTTGGTTCAAGATGCCTTGGAGAGAGTCAAGGTGATTCAGGATAGAATCCGTACAGCCCAGTCCAGACAGAAGAGTTACGCGGACTGGAATGTTCATGATGTTTCCTACATGGTTGGAGAGCGGGTTCTGCTCCGGGTTTCGCCTATGAAGGGCGTTATGAGATTTGGAAAGAAGGGGAAGTTGAGTCCGAGGTTTATTGGCCCTTTTGAGATATTGAGACGAGTTAGGGAGGTTGCTTATGAGCTTGCATTACCTCCCAGGGCATTTCATGTTTCGATGCTCCGGAGATATCACGGAGATCCTTCACATGTGTTGGATTTCAGCTCAGTCTAGTTGGAGAAGGATCTATCTTATGTTGAGGAGCCAGTGGCAATTTTCGACAGACAGGTCAGGAAGCTGAGGTCAAAGAACATTGCGTCCGTGAAGGTTCACTGGCGGGGTCAGCCGGTCGAAGAGGCGAACTGGGAGATCGAGCAGGATATGCGCAGCCAGTACCCTCATCTTTTCACTACTTTAGGAATGTCTTTGTGCTCGTTCGAGGACGAACGAATGTTTAAGTGTGGGAGGATCTAACGACCTGGCCGGTTGTTTTTGGAATTTACACCCCGATCCCCTATTAACTGCTTCCCCCAAGCTTATTTCTGCTATTTCGATTTGCCGGGATGTCCGGTTTTGAGTTTCGGAGAGTTTTGGGACACTTAGTCCCTAAATGAGAGCTTAAGTGTTGGAAAATATACCGTAGTCGGAACAGTGTGAAGACGGCCTCGGAATGGAAATCTGATGGTTTCGTTAGCTCCGTTAGGTGATTTCGGGTTAAGGGGCGTGGTCGGATTGTGTTTTGGGGGCCCGTAGCTAATTTAGGCTTGAAATGCCGAAATATCGAATTTTGAAGTTTCCGGTTCGATAGTGAGATTTTGATCCGAGGGTCGGAATTGAATTTCGGAAGTTGTAGTAGCTTCGTCTTGTCATTTGGGAAGTGTGTGCAAAATTTCAGGTCATTCAGACGAGGTTTGATAGACTTTTTGATCGAAAGTGTGTTTTATAGAGTTTTTGAAATTTTAGGCTTGAATTCGATGAAAAATAGGTGTTTTGATGTTTTTTATAGCGCTCCGAAGGTTGGAACAAGTTTGAATGATGTTATGGGATATGTTCGTAGGTTTGGTTGAGGTCTCGGGGGCCTCGAGTGTATTTCGGATGCTCAACGGGTCATTTTGAGTTGTTAAAAAGTTGCAGAAATTCAGGTTCAGGTGTTGTAGACTTTTCGTCTTCGCGATCGTAACCATCCATCCGCGATCGCATAGTGTAATTCCAGAGGGGACCCAATTCCTTCTTCGCGATCGCATCCCTTGACTCGCGATCGCATAGTACTGTCCCATTCCTCTTTCGCGTTCGCGTAGTAGAAACTGAGCTGGTGATTCAGTAGCGCAATTTCTTCTTCGCGTTCACGTGTCTTCAACTGCGATCGCGTAAGGCCATCTCTTCCTCTTCCGCGATCGCGTGCTTCCTGTCGCGTTCGCGTAGGCCATTTCCTGGAGACTTCATTTTTACTCTTCGCGATCGCGGGCCTTCTTTCGCGATCGCGATGTACAATATACCTGGGCAGAATTTAAAACCCAAAATCGAGGGTTTAGACCATAATTCATATTTTGGACTTGGGAGCTCGGGAGATCACAATTTTTGAGAGAATTTTTACCTGGGCAACTTGGGTAAGTGATTCTTACTCGGTTTAGACTAAATTCCATGAATCTTCACTTAAATTCATCCTTTAATTTCAAAATTTTGGTAGAAATTTGGAAAAAGTTCTTAGACCAAGAGATTGGGTTTTGATTGGGTTTTTGACCTCTGATTTGAGAGATTCTTATATGAATAGACTCGTGTGAGTGTGAGGTTTCCGAAAATATAAATTTCACCTGATTCCGTGACGTGGGCCCGAGGGGCATTTTGGTCATTTTATATAACTTCGCGTATTAGCTTAGAATTTAATTATAGAATCAGTTTCTTGAAGTATTATTTACATTATGAAATGGAATTTAATAGATTTGGGCCATTTGGAGGCGGGTACTCGTGGCAAGAGCGTGGTTTCTAGTTGATTTTGTGCTGGTTCGAGGTAAGTGGCTTGTCTAACCTTGTGCGGGGGACTTTTCCCCTTAGGATTGATATTGTGGTAATTGAAATGCCTCGTACGTGAGGTGACGAGCGCGTACTTGTGCTAATTGTTGGAAATCCGGTTTTTCTTTAAAAATAGTCTTGAATTGTGTTCCTCCTTTCCTTGCTTACACTGTTTGGACATTAAACCTGCTGTAGCTTAGAGAAACATGTTTATTTGACTAAATTGCTCTATCTGTCCTAACTGCCTTAATTGTACTACGTGAATCATGCTAGGTTAGGATTACCTGCTTCACTTTGATATGAAATTGATTGGATTGAATTCTTGTTGTTGTTGTGTATTTACTTTGGGACTACGGAACGGTATTCCGGGAGATCCCTCTGCACCTTAATTTGGGACTACGGGAAGGTATCCCGGGAGCTCCCCTGTATGTTTACTTTGGGACTACGGAATTGCATTCCGGGAGATCCCCCTGCACATTAATGAGTTGGACTACGGGACTGCACCCGGGAGATCCACTGGATATGGTATTTATATTTGGGGACTACAGGACGGTATCCTGGGAGATCCCCGGTTGTTATCTCGGAACTGATTTATGTCTTTTACTGTGTTTTACTTGCCTTTGTAATAGTTGTTGTTGTCCGTTATATCTTGTGTTATTTAATTATACTGTCATTTCACACTGTTAAACCTGTATCTTATTTAACCTCAGTAGAGCCCTGACCTTCCTCGTCACTACCCAACCGAGGTTAGGCTTGGCACTTACTGAGTACCGCTGTGGTGTACTCATGCCCTTTCTGCGCATGTTTTTCATGTGCAGATCCAGGTACTTCTGCACAGGCTTACCATCCTTGAGGCAGGGAGAGCTTTTGGAGACATCGAGGTACATCTGTCGCGTTCACAAACCGAAGAATCTCCATCTTTATTCTATCTTGTAGTATTAGCCCTTCTATCATACTGTTGATGTAGACATTCCGGAGTTAGAGCATTTTACTATATTTCTCTCAGCTTATGTTCCCGTGAGTTTCCGGGTTTTGAGATAGTGATGTAGAAGTTTTGTGATATTGTGCTGTATTTGCCGAGCGGCATTCTATATGCCGTTCCTTCTAGTTATTTTGGTTTTGATTTATGCTTGCGCAAGTTTCGATTTGTTTTCCGCACTTGTTAGGCTTACCTAGTCGTAGAGACTAGTTGCCATCACGACAGTTCACGGAGGGCGAACTGGGATCATGACAGTAGATTGTGTAGATGTACTCACAACCCTAGTAGTGAACACTGGAATGCTATTCATCGTTTGCTAAGGTATTTGAGAGGTACTATGGATTGGTGTTTGCATTTTAATAAATTTTTTGTTATTTTAGAAGGATTTTGTGATGCAAATTGGGTTACTGGCAATGATAAAGCTAGCTCCACTAGTGGCTATGTGTTTACTTTGGGTGCAGGTGCTTTTTCATGGAAGTCCTCAAAACAGACTTGTATAGCACGATCTACTATGGAGTCTGAATTCGTTGCTCTTGAGTTGGCAGGGCAATAAGCCGAGTGGTTGAGAAACTTATTGACAGACGTGCCTTTATGGGGAAGACAAGCTTCACCAGTTTCTCTACATTGTGACTCATAGGCGGCAATTGGAATTGCCAAAAATAGTGTGTACAATAGAAAAAGAAGACATATCCGCATTAGGCATGGTGCGGTAAAACAGTTGTTGAAGCATGGTGTTATTTCCTTGAAATATGTAAGATCCGAAGGAAATTTGGCGGATCCTTTAACCAAGGGTTTGGCAAGGAGAGTTATCCTTAAATCGTCAAGGGGGATGGGCCTAAAGCCCATGGCGTGTGGTAGTGCTTTATAAGGTTGAGCTTATTTTGCTCTTAATGATTCTATAGCCTTAAGGTAGTATATGTGTAGATAGACTTGATGGAATCACCTACGTGAGTGTAAAGGTGCATTTGCCTTTTATGAAAGACTTGGGATGTCTTTCTAGAGCACTCATAAGACCCAAGATATGTGCATGACCATAAAAATACTTTGTTAGTATCGCAGAGTTTGCATAAAATTAAGGATATAGTATGTGTTGTGGGAGTCTCAATTAATGTCCATTCAGTTCAAGAGTACGTCACTTTGTGGATGTTAGTTGTTGCCTCATTTCATTACGTGTCAATTCAAATCGAAAGATATTGACACTTAAATACATGTTCCTTCTTTTGCCCAGAATTGTTCTATTTTTGTCTTTGCATTAGTGGGGGATTGTTGGTATTATTTATAATTCATAGTCAAAGATTTCTTTTTGAAAATCCATTTACAACCAATAGCCATGGGTCTTTTTATTTTACAAGTATCCTATCTATTTCCAAGTGGCTTGCTGCATAAAGCCTTGTGGCCAAATGCTCTTAGATAATTGGTACATGGCAAGAGTTTTTACATGTGGCATTGATTTAAAGCCAAGTATTGAATGGCTTTGACAAGTGGCTATGCAAATCTACCATGTGTCTTCATGCATGGAATACTAGGTACACTTGTCAAATGGACTAATATACTCGGACAAGTGTTAAAAGACTCTCCACACTTGTCATACATGCAACCTCCCTAATTACCTATAAATAAGATTATCATTAGCCATCATATTCACTCAATTCTTAACCAAGAATTCATCTTGATAATTATTACTTTCTTCCTACAACATTTTAATTTCTGTAACAACTACAGAAAAAATCTTCATCTTCTTTTCTTTCTGGGCAACTGTTTTGGTGCAAATTCTAAACTTCCAGCCACGAGTGCACGTGTTTGGAGGTGCTGTGGAACCTTGGGGAGCGACCGGTCTTAATGATTTGCACCTAGTCGTGCCGAAATTACTTTCAAGGCAGTGGCTTGCCACGACACAGTATCTTTGATATGTTGTTTTTCTTTCCTTCTTATTCTTAGTCAATATTATCTACTCATTTTTCTTACGTTCCAAACTTCGACAGAAGCCTATGAAGCCTTAATATTTCTCCTCCGCAATGAGCAGAAACTTGAAATACTAATAAATTACTCTTTACATTCATTTTTAATAATGTATGCATAAAGATATTTACAGCCATTTGGGACTTCTCTGGCCTCTATTACCTCTCCTTACTTCCATCTCTCTCGTTCCACAATCCCATGTAAGTTCCTATTCTCTTAAACGCTTGTGCTACTTTTACATGAAAATTAATTATTACTCCATTCATATCAATTTACATGTAGGTGTTTGCCGGACAAAGTTTAAGAAACAAAGAACTTTTGCAAAGCCTGATTTAAAATAAGTCATAGACGATGTGGTTATAAATCATTTTATTAAGGGTAAAATTGAATATCAAAGTTAATTTAATTCTAAATACAAAAGAAAAAACATTGTCCCTATACAAAATACATACAAAATAAACTGTCACTATATAAAAATATACTCCACCAAATAGACTGTCACTATACAATTTATATACAATAGACTGTCACTATACAAAATAGACTGTCAGTGTACAAAAAATATACAAAATAGACTATCACTATACAAAAATATACAAAATAATCTGTCAGTATACAATTTATATACAATAGACTATCAATATATAAAATACATACACAATAGATTGTCACTGTATAATTTATATGCAATAGACTGTCACTATACAAAAAATATACTAAATAGACTGTCACTATATAAAATATATACAAAATAGGCTGTCACTACACAAAAAATGTACAAAATAGACTATCACTATACCAAAAATATATAAAATAGACTGTCATTATACAAAAAAATACAAAATAGACTCTCACTATACAAAAAATATACAAAATAGACTATCATTATACAATTTATATACAATAGGCTATCAATATACAAAATATATACAAATTAGATGTGATGACCCAAAAGGTCATCTCGTGTTTTAGAACCCAATTCGGGATTCTGAGGCCTTCAAAACCTCATTTTCTTTCACCTCAATTTGCGTGCGCAGTCAGGGCGTGTTTCCGGAGAGCCTTTATGTGAAAATTTGAGAAAAATGGTAAGTTTTGCCTTTAAAAGTGATTTTAGTTGACTTCGGTCATTATTTTGAGTAAACGGACCAGGACCCGTGATTTGACGATCCCGGAGGGTCCTTAGAAAAATATGGGACTTGGACGTATGCCGGGAACCAAATTTCGAGGTCCCTGGCCCGAGAAATAAATTTTTGAAGAAAATTGTTAAACTGGAATTATAATGGTTTTTAGAAATTGAAGAATGCTTGAACTTGTTGGTATCGGGCCCGTATTTTGGTTTCGGATCCCGGTACAGGTCCGTTATGATATTTATACCCTATATGTGAAATTTGGTGAGAAACAGGACTGATTTGACGTGATTAAGATCATTGGTTGAGAAAATAGAAGTTTTTAAACTATCTTGAAAATTTCATGCAATTTGGTGCTAAATTCATAGTTTTAGGTGTTATTTTGGCGATTTGATCGCATGAGCAAGTTCGTATGATATTTTAAGACTTGTGTGCATGTTTTGTTTGGAGCCCCGAGGGCTCGGGTGAGTTATGGATAGGCTACAGGGTGAATTGGAGCTAAGAAAAACAGCTGATATGCTTCAGCTGTGTTGCAGGCCTATGATCTCGCAATTGCGAGATCAGGCTTCGCAAATGCGAGCAAAACAGGCATGGAAATTACGAGGTCTTTATTGCAATTGTGAAGAAGGCCTGGGCCAGCAATGATCGCATTTGCGAAGATTTTTTCGCAATTGCGAAGCAACGGGGGAGGAGCAGTGATCGCATGTAATGACCCGGCCGGTCGTTTTGAGAAATTAAGCTCTGTTCGGCAGCGTAAGGTCTGGAACAACTTCATAATATGAGTATCGACTTGCGTGCATGGTTGTATTTAGTTAACAGATGATTCAAAGTCAAATTGGAAGAAGGAATCTAGTTTTGGAAGCTGGAATGGTGAGAATTTGACCGGAGTTGGACTTTTGAGTAAACAGCCCCGAAATGGGTTTTGGGTGATCTCAACAGCTTCGTATGGTGATTTTGGACGTAGGCGTGTGTTCGGATTGTGTTTTGGAGGTCCGTAGCTAATTTAGGCTTGAAATGCCGAAAGTTGAATTTTTGAAGTTTCCAGTTCGATAGTGAGATTTGGATATCGGGGTCAGAATGGATCCGGAAGTTGGAGTAGCTCCGTAGTGTTGAATGTGACGTGTGTGCAAAATTTCAGGTTATTCAGACAAGGTTTGATAGACTTTTTTATCGAAAGCGTAATTTGAGAGTTTTTGGAATTCTTAGGCTTGAATCCGATGAAAAATTGGTGTTTTGATGTTGTTTTGAGCGTTCCGAAGGTTGGAACAAGTTTGAATGATGTTTTAGGATTGGTCGGCATGTTTGGTTGAGGTCCCGGAGGCCTCGGGTGTGTTTCGGGTGGGCCACAGGTCATTTTTCCCTATGTTTGAACTACTGTTCTGCTATCTGGTGTTTCCTTCTATGCGATCGCATAGGCATAGGCGCGATCGCATAGTACAATGTCAACCTACCATATTTTCCTTCTATGTGATTGCATTTATTTGTTCGCGATCGCGTAGCACAAAATTTGAATAGTAGCATTTTCCTTCTATGCGATTGCATTGATTTGTTCGCGATCGCGTAGCACAAAATTTGGACAGTAGCATCTTCCTTCTACACGATTGCATTAATTTGTTCGCGATCGGGTAGCACAGTTTGGGCCAGCAACTATTTCTTCTATGCGATCGCGATGTACAAATACCTGGGCAGTATTTAAATAGCCCATCCGCGACCCTTCTTCATTTTTCCACCATTTTTGAACATGATTGAAGCTTTTGAGGGAGATTTTTGAGGAAACCAAAGGGGAATTGGAGGTAATATTCTTGACTTCATAACTCGTTTATATGTGATTAAAGGTCTAACTAGTGGTGAAAAATTAGGGAAAAATAAGTGCAAAATGGGTAATTAGGGCTTGAGATTAAGAGAACTTAAAATGGATATTTGAGGGGTCAATTGAACTTCGATTTCAGTGTTCTTGATATGTATAGACTCGTGAGAGTACGAGGGTTCTGAAAATGTAAATTTTACCCGATTCCGAGGCATGGGACCGAGGGGCGTTTTGGTTATTTACCTAATTTCGCATATTAGCTTATAATTTATTTGTAGAATCAGTTACTTGAAGTGTTATTTACATTATGCAATTGAATTGAATAGATTTGGGCCATTTGGAGTTGAGAACTCGTGGCAAAAACGTAGTTTCGGGTTGATTTTGAGCCGGTTCGAGGTAAGTATCTTGCCTAACTATGTGTGGGGGACTTCCCCTTAGGATTTGAGTCTGCTGTGTTGATTGTAGTTCGTGTACATGAGGTGACGAGTGCGTGCTCGGACTTATTTGTGGAAAAATTGGCCTTTTAGGGTTCTTAGGTCCTTATATTCCCTGTGTATGAATGTGTACTTGATGTGCTTGAGTTTTCCACTTACTAGTTTCACCTCAACATGATCTAGTTGGAATTAATTGCTCATGATTCATTCTTATTGCCTATTTGACTCTTATTTTGCTTAACTAAAGATTTTTACCTCTTCTATTGCCAAGCTATCTTTCATAACTGCTCGTCTTTATTGGAAATCATTACTATCTCCCCTGTAATTGTTTAGTCTTGATTGAGGTGATGATTATCTTCCCGCTGCTCATCCTTAATGAAAATTATTGTATATTCTTTGTAAATTGCCCAACCTTAAAAGAAGTTTAGATAATCTATATTTATTGGACATTTCCTTATTTGAAATTATTTGATTCGTGTTAGCTTCCTTGTTGAATTACATATTGTGGGATTGTTGCTTCATATTATTTTCTCCCTTGTTGAGTTGTTCTTATCACGCTTAGTATTCTCTATTGTGGTTATTCCTTGTGAGCTAGTTTTACTGTCTCTTTGTGATCGAAAGTTCTTGAGTTGATTTACTTGTCGTGTTCTTGTATATATTGTCATTGTTGCTGTTGTGCTTGTTGTGGTGGTGCACGAGGTTTTTGCCGTGCGGTTGTTGATATTGTGATGCATGAGGTTTCTACCGTGCGGCTGTTGTTATGGAGTTGCACGAGGTTTCTGCCGTGATATTGCTACTATTGAAATATTGCATATGCGGCGTGACAAGGCGGAGTATGTATATCTATATGCTTATATGTGGGTTGCGCATGTGGCGAAACAAGGTGGGAACATTATGATGCACGTGTCGAAACAAGGCGGGCAGTCATTATGTTATTATTTGCACACGTGGCGAGACAAGGTGCGCTATGTCAGGGATTAATTGTGAGGATTTGTGATGGCCTGGGGGCATTTTTGTTGTTTAATATTGTGTTGTGGTACGCTTACCTGTACGAGCTTATCTCGTGGAAGTTGTGAGGAAACATCTTACGTGCTGTCCGTTCTTTTCCTTACACTTATTAGCTGGTAGGAACTATGTTAAAGCACTTGCACAAGCATACACGTAGTTGAACACTCCTATTGGATGTGAAGTCCTCCTAATTTTGCTGAGTATAGATGTACACCCTCGTTTACTTGTTATATATGTGAGAGTGACTCTAGTTAGCAAGTGAGTTGTCAGCAAGACCATGAGGTTGATGGGGGCACAGGATGCCAAGTGTTAGATTTCAGGTACATGGGACATCGTGAGCTGTAATTTGTCCGAGATTCGGTACTTCGTGTAAATTATTGGATAGGACTTGATGTGAACAATGTCGTAGGACCTGAGTTATTGCTTACCTTTACTGTAGTGTGAATTTAGGATTTAGGTTTGTGTTTTCGCTCGCTCTTCTATGTCATTATTTTTGTATTTCCGCTGTTACTTGCTGTTTTCTTCCCTTATTGTGATTGTAGTATTGTTAGCCATTTCGTGTAGTCTTCATATATACATCATGTTCCGTTGATCCTATATTTGTATAGTTTATTGGACCGGTAGGTGTCTTGACTGTTCCTCATCACTACTCCACCGAGGTTAGTCTTGATACTTACTAGGCACCGCTGTGGTGTGCTCATGCTACTCTTCCGCACATTTTTGTTGTGCAGATCCAGGTACTTCCACTCAGTCTTATCATCCTTGAGGCGAGGCGCTTCTGTAGAGACTTCGAGGTATATCTACCGCGCCCGCAGACCGATGAGTCCCTTTCTATCTTTCTGTAATAGTATAGCCCTTCAGTAGTTTTCTTTTTGTTAGACGTTTCTGGAGTTAGCGCTTCTTATGTACCTCTTAGCTTGTGATTCATGGGGTTCCGGATTTTGGGAGTGTTCTGTTGAGATTTTGTCTTGTCATGTGCCAGGCGGCATCTTAAACACTATTTTATTTTACTATTTCGGTTTTTAAATTATTTCTTCCGTAATTGTTGTTTATATTCCGCATTGTTAGGCTTACCTAGTCGTAGAGACTAGGTGCCGTCATGATGGTTCACGGAGGGCGAATCGAGGTCGTGACAAGTTGGTATCAGAGCTCTAGGTTCATAGGAGTCACGAATCACAAGCCGGTTTATTAGAGTCTCGCGGATCGGTACAGAGACATCTGTACTTATCTACGAGAGGCTATGTAACCGTTAGGAAAATTCCATTTCATTTGATTTCCCTGTCGTGCAAGATTTTTGACATCAGAACCCTAAACCTCTATCTTCCATTCTCTCAGCAACGGTGAGGACACGAGCTGCGATTATCGATGACGCTGCTTCCGGAGCAGGTATCTCTATAGGCAGAGGCCGACGAGGAGTACGTGCCGCAACTAGACCACACTCAGAGCAGCAAGTTTCCGTTGGTCAGGTTCCAAGCGTCATGACGACACAATTTGTGGTTCCAGTTCAGCCCACGGCCAGGGCAGCAGCATCCGAGGGAGAGCAACTTAGAATTTGCAAGGTTCATGAAAGAGTAACCCTCCTACATTCAGCGGGTTGGCTTAAGAGAGCACAATGGGTTTCATAGAGGAGTGCCATCGTATTATCAGCACTATGGGTATCGCAAAGACGAGTGGAGTTGCTTTTACTACGTTCCAGCTGGACGGAGCGGCTTATCAGTGGTGTTGGATATATGAGTTGGGTAATCGGCCGATGCAGTTTCACTTACATGGGTTCAGTTTTCAGAGATGTTTTGAGAGAGTTTGTACCTCAGTCACTTCGGTTCAACATGGCTCGAGAGTTGGGTGTCAGATGTTTTGTTTCAGCAGGTGGTAGGAATCGCTTGCCGGTTAGAGGGCATATGGGACCGGGAGCGAGAGGACAAACGAGATCTGGAGAGAGAGAGTACAGGGAGGCAAGGAGGCATCGTGGACCAGAGAGATCTGCTGGCCCTTAATCTGGAGGCAAGATGCGACATGGTGGAGGTTTCGTGGGTTAGCCAGTTCATTTGCACTTCGGGCTTCACACAGTGATTCAGGCGTTCATGGGTCTCGAAGTACCCATACCGTACAGTTCCCACAGCCACGTCAGTAGAGGGGTTGCTTTGAGTGTGGAGATTCTAGCCATATGTTGAGAGATTTCACTAGATTTCGGGCAGATATGTCACAGCAAGGTATTCAGGTGGGTAGAGGGCGCCCAAGAGGGGGAGGCCCGGCCCGTTGATGTGTTTCATATAGTAGGCTTAAGGCCGTTGCGCCAGCTGAATGTCATTCAGGTATGATTTCGATTTGTTATAGAGGAGCACCATCCGTAGTTCATTACAGTTCTGCTTATCGGGGTGAGCTTCCATATTTGTTGCCTCCACTTATGGGTACGTTTCATAATTAGCACTCTGTTTATGTGATTACCCTGTTGGAAGGTTCTATGAGTGATAGCCATGTCTATCGTCTGTTTTTGTTTATTATCGAGAGTTATGAGACTAGTAGTAAATTTCTGTTGTCCTTCTCGGTAGGCTTGATGTGATTTATGACTATTTTTGGCCACGAGCCGTGACGTTTATGCTCCATCAGTGTGGGAGCCAACACTTGTTGTAAATTGTGATGGAATGACCTAGTGAGAGTTTCCAGCAGATTTGATGTGTACCATACTTGAGATTCAGAGTTGAGGGCAGGACCCTCGTTATTTTATGTAATTTGATGTGTTGAGACCGGGCTGTGTACCGCGGTGGGAGTTATATCAATATGACATCCTTGTGATACTTTTATATGCTTCAATTATTTCTTGTTAGATTGTTTTGTAAGTTAGATTTGATAGAAAAAATTTTGCTTGACGGATTTGTTTGATAGTTCCTTTATGTGTTTCCCTTTCCATGTTCAGTCATTTTCGTTCTGTGCTTCTTGAGCTTTAGCTTGTGGGGTGTGTGCCCGTTGGTATTAGTTGTGATTTGGTGATTCGGGTGTTAGTTATGTGGTTTTCGTGATTATTATATCACCGTCAGTGTTGTGGAGGTTTGAAACGGGTTCCTATCGAATATGAGGCTTATGGCCGACGTAGGATTTGATTTCGGGCAAGTATTGTGATCAGGAATGTTATTATAGGCCTATGCATGGCGTGTATGTTGTGTGGTTGTACTCTGTGGTTGTCGGCGTAAGTGGTTGCAGCTAGTTGAAACTGATACCGGATATGGATTTAGAATCGGGTCTCTTGGAAATGAATGGGAGATGAGGATTTTCGCTCTAAAGCTTATTGGTATTGCTAGAAAGGCTAAATTTCAGTTGAGATGGTGTCATCAGATTTATGTGGATTGGGGTGACGTGGGATCACCCGCGGGTGTATGTTGGAAGTGTGCATTTAGTGACTTGAGGACTTCGAGGCGAATCTTGGCACATTCGAGGACGAACGTTGGTTTTAAGAGGGGGAGGATGTAACGATCCGGCCGGTCGTTTTGAGAAGTTAAGCTCTGTTCGGCAGCGTAAGGTCTGGAACAGCTTCATAATATGAGTATCGACTTGCGTGCATGGTTGTATTCAGTTAACAGATGATTCAGAGTCAAATTGGAAGAAGGAATCTAGTTTTGGAAGTTGGAACGGTGAGAATTTGACCGGAGTTGGACTTTTGAGTAAACCGCCCTGGAATGGGTTTTGGGTGATCTCAACAACTTCGTATGGTGATTTTGGACGTAGGCCTGTGTTCGGATTGTGCTTTGGAGGTCCGTAGCTAATTTAGGCTTGAAATGCCGAAAGTTGAATTTTTAAAGTTTCCGGTTCGATAGTGAGATTTTGATATCGGGGTCGGAATGGAATTCCGGAAGTTGGAGTAGCTCCGTAGTGTTGAATGTGACGTGTGTGCAAAATTTCAGGTTATTCGGACGAGGTTCGATAGACTTTTTGATCGAAAGCGTAATTTGAGAGTTTTTGGAATTCTTAGGCTTGAATCCGATGAAAAATTGATGTTTTGATGCTGTTTTGAGCATTCCAAAGGTTGGAACAAGTTTGAATGATGTTTTAGGATTGGTCGGCATGTTTGGTTGAGGTCTCGGGGGCCTCGGGTGTGTTCCGGGTGGGCCACGGGTCATTTTTCTCTATGTTTGAACTGCTGTTCTGCTATATGGTGTTTCCTTCTATGCGACCGCATAGGCATAGCCGCGATCGCGTAGTACAATATCAACCTGCCATATTTTCCTTCTATGCGATTGCATTTATTTGTTCGCGATCGCGTAGCACAAAATTTGGACAGCAGTATTTTCCTTCTATGCGATTGCATTGATTTGTTCGCGATCGCGTAGCACAAAATTTGGACAGTAGCATTTTCCTTCTACGCGATTGCATTGATTTGTTCGCGATCGCGTAGCACACTTTGGACCAGCAACTATTTCTTCTATGCGATCGTGATGTACAAATACCTGGGCAGTATTTAAATAGCCCATCTGCGACCCTTCTTTATTTTTTCACCATTTTTGAACGGTATTGAAGCTTTTGAGGGAGATTTTTGAGGAAACCAAAGGGGAATCACTTGGAGGTAATATTCATGACTTCATAACTCGTTTATATGTCATTAAAGGTCTAATTAGTGGTGAAAAATTAGGGGAAAATCAGTACAAAATGGGTAATTAGGGCTTGAGATTAAGAGACCTTAAAATGGGTATTTGAGGGGTTAATTGAACTCCGATTTCAGTGTTCTTGATAGGTATAGACTCGTGTGAGTACGAGGGTTCTGATAATGTAAATTTTACCCGATTCCGAGGTGTGGGCCCGAGGGGCATTTTGGTCATTTTATCTTATTTCGCGTATTAGCTTAGAATTTGTTTGTAGAATCAGTTACTTGAAGTGTTATTTATATTACGCAATTGAATTGAATAGATTTGGGCCATTTGGAGTTGAGTACTCATGGCAAGAACGTGGTTTCGGGTTAATTTTGAGCCGGTTCGAGGTAAGTATCTTGCCTAACCTTGTGTGGGGCACTTCCCCTTAGGATTTGAGTCTGTTGTGTTGATTGTAGTTTGTGTACGCAAGGTGACGAGTGCGTGCTCGAACTTATTTGTGAAAAAATTGGCCTTTAAGGGTTCTTAGGTCCTTATATTCACTGTGTATGAATGTGTACTTGATATGCTTGAGTTTTCCACTTACTAGTTTCACCCCTACATGATCTAATTGGAATTAATTGCTCATGATTCATTCTTATAGCCTATTTGACTCTTATTTTGCTTAACTGAAGATTTTTACCTCTTCTATTGTCATGCTATCTTTTATAACTCTTCTATCTCCCCTGTAATTGTTTAGTCTTGATTGAGGTGATGATTATCTTCCCGCTGCTCATCCTTAATGGAAATTATTGTATATTCTTCGTAAATAGCCCAACCTTAAAAGAAGCTTAGATAATCTATATTTAGTGGACATTTCCTTATTTGGAATTATTTGATTCGTGTTAGCTTCCTTGTTGTTGAATTACATATTGTGGGATCGTTGCTTCATATTATTTTCTCCTTTGCTGATTTGTTCTTATCACGCTTAGTATTTTCTATTGTGGTTATTCCTTGAGAGCTAGTTTTACCGTCTCCTTGTGATCGAAAGTTCTTGAGTTGATTTACTTGTCGCGTTCTTGTATATATTGTCATTGTTGCTGTTGTACTTGTTGTGGTGGTGCACGAGGTTTCTGCCGTGCGGTTGTTAATATTGTGATGCACGAGGTTTTTACCGTGCGGCTGTTGTTATGGGGTTGCACGAGGTTTCTGCCGTGCTATTGATACTATTGATATATTGCACATGTGGCGTGACAAGGCGGGGTATGTATATCTATATGCTTATATGTTGGTTGCGCATGTGGCGAAACAAGGTGGGAACATTATGATGCACGTGTGGCGAAACAAGGCGGGCACTCATTATGTTATTATTTGCACACGTGGCGAGACAAGGTGGGCTATGTCAGGGATTGATTGTGAGGATTTGTGATGGCCTGGGGGCATTCTTGTTTAATATTGTGTTGTGGTACGCTTACCTGTATGAGCTTATCTCGTGGAAGTTGTGAGGAAACATCTTACGTGTTGTCCGTTCTTTTCCTTACGCTTATTAGCTAGTAGGAACTATGTTAAAGCACTTGCACAAGCATACACGCAGTTGAACACTCCTATTGGATGTGAAGTCCTCCTGATTTTGCTGAGTATAGATGTACACCCTCGTTTACTTGTTATATATGTGAGAGTGGCTCTAGTTAGCAAGTGAGTTGTCAGCATGACCATGAGGTTGATGGGGGAACAGGATGCCAAGTTTTAGATTTCAGGTACATGGGACATCGTGAGCTGTAATTTGTCCAAGATCCGGTAGTTTGTGGAAATTGTTGGATAGGACCTGATGTGAACACTGTCGTAGGACCTGAGTTATTGCTTACCTTTACTGTAGTGTGAATTTAGCATTTGGGTTTGTGTTTTCGCTCGCTCTTCTGTGTTATTATTTTAGTATTTCCGCTGTTACTTGCTTTTTACTTCCCTTATTGTGATTATAGTACTGTTAGCCATTTCGTGCAGTCTTTATATATACATCATGTTCCGTTGTTCCTATATTTGTACAATTTATTGGACCGGTAGGTGTCTTGACTGTTCCTCGTCACTACTCCACCGAGGTTAGTCTTGATACTTACTAGGCACCGCTGTGGTGTGCTCATGCTACTCTTCCGCACATTTTTGTTGTGCAGATCCAGGTACTTCCACTCAGTCTTATCATCCTTGAGGCGAAGCGCTTCTGTAGAGACTTCGAGGTATATCTACCGCGTCCGCAGACCGAGGAGTCCCTTTCTATCTTTCTGTAATAGTATAGCCCTTCAGTAGTTTTCTTTTTGTTAGACGTTTCTGGAGTTAGTGCTTCTTATGTATATCTTAGCTTGTGATTCATGGGGTTCCGGATTTTGGGAGTGTTAGGTTGAGTTTTTGTACTGTTATGTGCCAGACGGCATCTTAAACACTGTTTTATTTTACTATTTCGGTTTTTAAATTATTTCTTCCGCAATTGTTGTTTATATTCCGCATTGTTAGGCTTACCTATTCGTAGAGACTAAGTACCGTCACGATGGTTCACGGAGAGCGAACCGGGGTCGTGACATCATAATTGCGATCTTTTTGTCGCATTTGCGGAGGTCCCTATTCGCAATTGCGATCATTACCTTCGCATTTGCGAAGGCATCAGAGATGCAAAGAGTTCGCATTTGCAAAACTTTTATCGCATTTGCGTGCTTCGCAATTGCGAAGCTCGGGTCGCAAATGCGACATCTGCAGTCGTTCAAAACATAAGTTAGACGTGATTTTCTCCCTTTCTTCACATTTTTCAAAACCTAAACTTCAAGAGACGATTTTCCTAGGGCAAGTTCATCCCTAAATCATAGGTAAATGATTCTTAACTTTTTTCTTTCAATCTATTTCATCTTTTTTCAAGATTCCATCCTGGAATCTAGAGTTATTCATGGTGGAATTGGGTGTTTTTGGGTAGAACATAGGAATTTCAAAATTTGGGGATTTAGACCTCAAATTGAGGTCGGATTCCAAAACTAATTGTATATCCGGGCTCGGGGGTGAATGGGTAATCAGGTTTTGGTCCGAATTTCGGGTCAAGCGGGCTTGGGATCGATTTTTAACTCTTTGGAAAAAATATTGGGAAATCTATAATTATGCATTGGAATTGGTTTCTTTAGCGTTATTTGATGTTATTAAGTTAATTATGATTAGATACGAGGAGATTGAAAGTGGAAACTAAGGAAAAAACGGTATTTGAGGCTTGAGTTTGGCCGTGGAATCGAAGTAAGTGTTGTGGCTAACCTTAGCTTGAGGGATTAGGTATTGTTGTCTTATTTGCTACGTGTTTAGTTGATTGAGTACGACATATAGGTGAAGTGACGAGTATCTATACATTGTTGTCGGGTCATTACCTGCAAGTGAGTCTTATACTTGTGACTGCTGTATTCCTTTATACGTACTATTCATGCTTTAACTGGTTAAATCTTCATGTTAAACAAGTTTTATTATGTTTTTCCCAATTTTGGATATTGGTCGAGTATTGACTCAAGTTGAGATTTATATTGTGATGTTAAATGAAGAAACGAGATTGTTTATTTATGATTCCCTTGCCAGGTTGTTATTGTTTCTGTTGTTTGGGTGAGGAAGATTGTAAATCACGAAGGGTGATGCCGTGCAATATTTTGTGAGTGAGTGATAAAGCACGAAGAGTGATGCCATGCCGTATTCTGATATTGATAATGCACGAAGGGTGATGCCGTGCCATGTTATGAGAGAGTTAATGCACGAATGGTGATGTCGTGCCGTTTCCGTTGTTTCTTATGGTGAGGACGAGAGTAAAAGCACGAAGGGTGATGTCGTGCACATGTTTGTTATGTCATTATTTCCGTTAGTTCAAGCATGACAATTACTGAGTTTCGGTACTGTATTATTTTCAGAATTTGATATCCCCCTCAGCATGTTCCCCCTTCCCGTCATTATCTGTTAAATTTCCGTTATTGTCATTTTTTTTGTATATGATTTAACTGCACAGGTTCATGTTATTTGTCGTGTCCTAGCCTCGTCACTACTTCGCCGAAGTTAGGCTCGGCACTTACCAGTACATGGGGTCGGTTGTACTGATACTGCACTCTGCACTTTCTGTGCAGATTTCGGTGCCGGACCTCGTGATTAGAGTTGGGTTGCTGCCTTCAGTCCATTAGGAGACCCAAGGTAGATCTGCTGGCGTTCGCAGACCCTGGAGTCCCCTTCCATCTATCTCTGCTTTATTCCTGTTTTCTTTCATTCCGAGAACATATGTATTTCCTTTAAACCAGTATTTGTAGAAATTCTTAGACGTTTGTGGATTGTGACACCAGATCTTTTGGGTAGTCGTGTGTTAGTGTTTTAAATTGTTATAAAATTTCCACACTTCTTAATTGTTTAGTTTAAATTATCATTAATTACTGTTTTGGTTAGTGATTAGCATAATAGAATTGTATCTGTTGGCTTGCCTAGCATTCTAAGAGTTAGGCGCCATCACGATCCCGACGGCGGGAAATCCGGATCGTGACAATAGACTGCCACTATACAAAATAGACTGTCAATGTACAATTTATATATAATGGACTGTCACTATACAAAAAATTATACTAAAATAGACCGTCACTATATAAAATATATATAAATAGACCGTCACTATAATAAAATATACAAAATAGACTATCACTATACAAAAATATACAAAATAGACTGTCATTATACAAAATATACAAAATAGATTGTCACTATATAAAAAATATACAAAATAGACATTTCGGGCTATTAGATGTAATATGTTTGGGCCGGAGGGACATTTCGGGTTAATGGTGGAAAACTAACATGGGTTATTAAATTTTGAGGGGCTATAGATAGTAATTTTCTCAATATTTTTTTTTCAAAAAATCTAGTTGGATAAAATATTTTTTTACCTATTTATGCTACATTACAAATCTAGTTACCAACATTAGAGAGGTTCTCATTTAATTACATATAGAAATTATCAATTGTATACCAAAAAAAAAAAAAAATAGAAGAAGAAGAAGGGATAGTCTTCAATCTTGTCCATCTTCTCTCGTTCTCTTGCTACATTATCTTGCACAAGTGTTGTTCCTCTTAATACTCTTGGAAAACTCATTGATAGGGATTGGCATTATTAGCACTAGTGTCACGATTTTACTTGGCACTATTTTAAAAAATTTAACATAATCATAGCAGTACGCCATAATTAACAAAACTGGCAGCAACTTAATTTCATTATGCAGCCGTTAGGCATTCATTATGGTAACTAATATAGGCAACATCATAATAGATTCCTAAATCAAAGAAGGGAATCAGATATAACAACTCCAACTATTTTTTTCCCCCTATTTTTTAGCTCAAAATATTATCTTCCAAATATATTTTACAAACAAAATGTAGTTAAAGAAAAGATAATTGTATCCTAAATATATTAACGTATAATCCCGTATATTAAATTGTTAATTTGATAGGATACGTGTATCTTATTATTTCGTCTATCTTGTATACTACTATATGTGATATCCCATATATATCAACATATTTGTATTTAGCAGTTGCATATTAAATTATATATCATCTTGTATATTTTAAAAAAAAAATAGAGAAAATGCCTCATTAAACTTGTCCGGGAAAAATCATTTACACACCTAAGCTTTACGGGCAATCTTTTACCCTACTATTCTCATCTAAACTAAATTTAATACCTCATTCAAAATACTGAACCAGTCTTATGGTGGGCTGTGTTAACACGTGCCATACATGTACCAAATGTTACACTATTTTTTTTATATACTTCTTCTTTCCTTTTCTATTTTTTTTTTTCATTTCATCTTCTTCACCTTTCTTCCTCATTATTTTTGCCGCTGCCACTATAGAAGCCATTCACAGCCATAACCTCCCTTAAATAACTCTATCTCTATTCTTCTTTTTTCATTGTAGATAAATTTATTTGTGGCTTTGACATTACACGAAATTAAGGAGAAAAAGGGTCGGAAAGCTTGGGATAGAGAGAAATTTTTGGTTGGCCGGAAAGTTTGGTATCGTCGGTACCGTATTTTTTGACGAGTTGGGTTTGTGCTCCTAATTTCCTTCGTGTGCGTTTCCTTAGTAGAATTTCTGTCACTTTATTCCTCCTAGTTTTGTATTGGAAGAGTGAATAAAACCCGAGATATAGAGCCACTAGTTAAGGACCTATAAATTTTCTCCGGCCGGAGAATTTTTCGGTGACACCTTGTCTTCTTTTCAACACTATTTCTGGTTTTAAAGAGGTATTTTTCAGCAAATAGATGAAAAATCGGATGGAGAAAATCTCAATTGAAGAAGGATGGAGATAAGAATAAGGTCACAGGAAATGGATATTTTAGCCAAGTTAGAGCCCTGTTCACTGCTTCTCTTAATGAAGAAAGAGAAAAAAAATGAAAAAGAAAAGAAAAATGAATAAGAAAAGAAAAAAAAGTAGTATTAAGTTAATTAGTTATAATATCCAATAGGAAAGTGACACCTGGACCATTAAATTAGTTTTAAGTTATTTTTTTTTGCCCTCACACGAATCTACAAAATGAACTATACGTTTTACGCCAGGTCATCACTCAAGAGGGTATTAAATTCACTTAAGTTTAGAATAAGGGGGTAAGAGATCGCCCGTAAAGTTTAGGTGTGTAAATAATTTTTCCGGACAAGTTTAATGGGTACTTTATCCATTTTCTCAAAAAGATATGCTAGGTATATATACATTATAAACAATTTATATTTATGGCTTAATAAAATATTTTAAGGATCTTTATGTTATTTATACAATATAAACCAATATGTTCTGAAATATATATATGTTCTCACACACACACACACAAATATATATATATATATATATATATATATATATATATATATATATATATATATATATATATGTATATATATATGTGTGTGTGTGTGTGTACCATATGTATGTAGTTTCTATACATTATAAATCATGTATATTTATATTGTATAATGTCATCAACAACAATAATAAACCCTGAAATATATCAGGTATATTCTAATTGGTAAATGAATGAAAATTTGAAGTTGGTAAGAGATAATCCCGAAGTGGTTGCTAGTGAGGAGTTTTTTGCTGGTTGAAAACCCTTTTAGAGTGAAGAAGAGTTTTGTGCTTAATTCAAATTTTTGATCGGAAAGTGTGGTTTCAGAAGGGAAAGAGAAATTTTAAAAAAACACATAGATAAGATGAATTAATGAGGTAAAATTTAGAACAGAAGATTGAGAGGAGAGAGAGTGTGAAAATAAAAATAAATTCCGTAATTTGTGCCATGTGTTGACTAATTAAATGTGCCCATAATCTTTACAGTATGCTAATTATGTAAAAACAATATGCTATCTATGGAATAAACAAGAAGTGATATCATTTTCTTAATTAATATTTAAAAAGTGCTTAGCCGGGTAGTTTTCTCTAACATAGGGTAAAAAACATAAGTAGGCACTATTCTAAAAAATTTGACATAATCATAGTATGATACATTACATAACATGCATACATGTAACCATGGAGATTGGTCCATTTAAATTCAGAAAAATCATTATCTAATTAAGCTTAGAAGCTTTGAATTCGAAAATCGAGTTTTGCAAGTTTTTTTGGATTGGTTGTTATTACAAATGATGAGAATAATCCATTGAAAATTACATCTCAAATTTAAGGGGGTTTGGTGAAGATTCGAGTTGATTTTGGTTGAAATTTCATGTTGAAACTCGAAGAGAAAGATGTAACGACCCGACCGGTCGTTTTGAGCTCTAACGCGTCGTTCGGCAGTTTGAGGCCATGAGCAGCTTCACTTCAGGTATTATGACTTGTATGCGTGGTCGGAATTGAATACCGGGAATTTAGAGTTGATTTGGAAAGAAAGTTCTCATTTCGAAAGCTTTAAGTTGGAAGAATTGACTAAGAGTTGATTTTTGAGTAAACGACCTCAAAATTCGGATTTGAAGGTCTCAACAGGTTCGTATGATGATTTTGGACTTGGACGCATGTCTGGATCGAGTTTTGGATAACCCGGGAGCATTTCGGCACCTATGGTGGAAGTTAGCATTTTGGAAGAATTTCATAAGTTTGTGTTGAAGTGCATTTAAGTGTTATCGATGTCCGTTTGGGATTTCGAGTCTGGGAATAGCTCCATATGTTGATTCTGGTATTGGAAGCGCGATCAGAAGTGGATTTGGAGGTCCGTGGGTCATTTTGGAGTCATTTGGCTGAAGTTAGAAATTTGAAGGTTTTTGAGATGTTTGACCGGAAGTGGACTTTTTGATATTGGGGTCAAATTCTGATTTCGGAAGTTGGAGTAGGTCCGTAATGTCGAATATGACTTGTGTGCAAAATTTGAGGTCAATCGGACGTGATTTGATAGGTTTCGCCATCGAATGTAGAAGTTTGAAAATCTAAAGTTCATTAAGCTTGAATCGAGTTGCGATCCGTTATTTCGATGTTGTTTGATGTGATTTGAAGACTCGACTAAGTTCGTAGTGTGTTTTGGGACATCTTGGTATAATTGGTTGCGGTCCCGAGGGCCTCGGGTGGATTCCGAATAGCGAACGGATCGATTTGGACTTAAAGGAGGAGCTGAAGGGGGTTGTGGTTGCTGGTGTAACCGCTTCTGCGGAAGCTTCCTTGCAGAAGCGGCCCCGCAGAAGCGAGGAGGTGAACTACAGAAGCGGCTGGGAGTGAAGGTGTAACGACTCGGCCGGTCGTTTCATGAGTTATAACCCCGTTTTTCTACTTCTTTATGTGTTCCTCAGCTGTATTTCATGGTATTGTGTTGGTTGGTTCAGGTCCGAAGTGGTTTTAGTGTGAAATGAGACACTTAGTCTCCCATTTAGAGGTTTAAGTTGGAAAAGTCAACCGGATGTTGACTTATGTGTGAACGATCTGGGATGTGATTTCTGATGATTCGGTTAGCTCCGTTAGGTGATTTTGGACTTGGGAGCGCGTCCGAAATGTGATTTGGAGGTCCTTGGTAGATTTAGGCTTGAATTGGCGAAAATTGAAATTTGGCATTTCTCGGTCGGCAGTGGAAATTTTGATATTGGGGTTGGAACAGAATCTTGAAATTGGAGTAGGTCCGTAGTGTCATTTGTGACGTGTGTGCAAATTTCAGGTCATTCGGAGGTGGTTCGATAGGTTTCGGCATCGTTAGCGGAATTCGGAAGTTTAGAAGTTCTTAGGCTTGAATCCGAGGGTGATTTGGTGTTTTGATGTTGTTTTGAGTGTTTTGAAGGTTCGACTAAGTTTGAATGTTGAGATGTGACCTATTGGTATGTTTGGTAGAGGTCCCGAGGGCCTCGGGTTGATTTCGGGTGGTTGACAGGTCAAGGATGGAATTTGATGAAGTGTTGAAGATTTCCTTCAGCTGTCATAACCGCAGGGGACCGCAGGTGCGATGGCCGCAGATGCGGAGAGGGACCGCAGATGCGGGATTTGGGAAGCTGAGGCAAGACCGCAGGTGCGGAAGGAGCAGCGCACCTGCGAGACCGCAGGTGCGGGTATTGGACCGCAGAAGCGATTATGGGCGGTTAAGTGAGAACCGCAGATGCGGTTGTTTTGACGGCAGAAATGGTCCCGCAGAAGCGGTCCCGTAGATGCGGGAAAAGGGCCACAGGTGCAAGATGCCTGGGCAGAAAGTATATAAGTAACCCTTCGCCAATTTTGGCCATTCTTCACCATTTTTCATTTGGATTTTGAGGGTTTTGGAGGGTTTTGAAGAGGGAATCACGGGGATACTCATTGAGGTAAGTTATTTGAGCTTAATACTTGTGATTATGATAAATTTCAGTTGTTTAAGCATGAAATTGGTAGAAATTAGGGATGAAATTGAGGGGTTAGGGCTTGAAAATTGGAAGTTTAATTTAAGGATTTGAGGGACCATTTGATGTCGGATTTTGATGATTAGACTCGTGAGTGAAAGGAGTTTCTAGTTATATGATTTTTTCGGATTCCGAGGCGTGGGCCCGGGGGCCGGGTTTGGGTGAATTTCGAGATTTTGGTCTAAATTGATAGTTTTTCGTACGGAATTGGTTCTTTGGCCTATATTGATTGCATTGCATTGCTTTTGGTTGGATTCGGGACGTTTGGAGGCCGATTCTAGAGGCAAGGGCATTGCGGAATAGGGATTTGATCGGTTTGAGGCAAGTAATGATTGTAAATCTTGTCCTGAGGGTATGAAACTCCGGATTCCACATCGTTTCACTATTTTGAGGTGATGCACATGCTAGGTGACGAGCGTGTGGGCGTGCACTGTTGGAGATTGTGACTTGGTCCGTCCCGTAGCAACTATTAAGCTGCGTATTTGCCTGAAACTATATGACACTCGTGTGTTTTAGAAAGAATTTCTATAAATTGGGCTGAATGCCATATTTGGGCTTCGTGCCAAATCTGTTTGGGCTCTTAGGTGCCTTTTCTTAATATCCTCTCACTGTTTTGATTTAAGATCTATATTCAGTCATGATGTGTTTACTGATATCATAACTCAGTCTTTACTGCTCCGTTTTGTTGCATAAAATGATATTTTGGGCTGAGCACCCTATTTTTACTGATAGCCCGAGTGGCTTGAGAGGTTTATGACTGAGTGAAGCCGAGGGCTTGTTATTGTGAGGATATTGAGAGTATAGCACGACAGTTGTCCGTGCAGCACTTGAGTTGTCCGTGCAGATTTTGATATTGATACTATAACACGTGAGTTGTCCGTGCGGATTATAGCGCTTGGGCTGTAGGAGCCCCTCCAGAGTCTGCACACCCTCAGTGAGCGCGGGTACCCTGAGTGAGTGATGACATATGCCCGATGGGCTGGTTCTGAGTGATGTTGTGCCCGAGGGGCTGTTTATGATGTTCATCACTTTTAGCCTCATTTGCATTGAGTCTCTGTTGAAACTGTTGAAAAATATCTTCAAATGATTTTGCCGGAAACTAGATTTAAAACAAGATAATTTGACTCACATACTGATTGAAAGCATGTTGTACTTACTGAGATTTCATGATGTGGCTTTTATGTGTTTCCTACTGCTCAGTCTTTATTTACCTTTATTACTTACTGAGTTGGCGTACTCACAATACTCCTTGCACCTTGTGTGCAGATCCAGGGGTTGCTGGACGTGCTAACGAGCGTTGATTTTCATCCATCGCGGATTTGTGGAGTTAGCAAGGTAGCTGCATGGCGGTCGCAACCTTGCTCTTCTCCCTCCTATCTTCCTTTAGATAATATTAGTTGTTTTCGAAGACTGTATTAGTCTTAGTCTTTATCAGACAGTCCTTGGTAGATGCTCATGACTTGTGATACCCCGATGCTGGGCTTTTCATTCTGCACTATGTTATTCAGAATTATCTTATGAAGTTTTATTAATTAAACAGCTTAAAGAAACCTTTATTTTGAAATATCGGGTTTTTTTGATAAATGAGTCGGCTTGCCTAGTTCTACATTAGGCGCTATCACGGCATGGTAGATTTGGGTCGTGACAAGTTGGAATTAGAGCCTATATTACATAGGTCTCATAAGTCATGAGCGGGTTTAGTAGAGTCTTGCGGATCGGTACGGAGACATCTTTACTTATCTTCTAGAGGTTGCAGAACCTTTAGGAAAACTTTACATCCTTTAATTCTTGTCGTGCGAATCTATTGATTCTGGTAACAAAACATCTGTTATTCTATTCTCTCACAGATGGTGAGGACACGTGCTACCGGTCAGGACGGACGGCCAGCAGTACCACCTAATTGGGCCGTGAGAGGCCGAGGTCGCGGTCCAGGCCGTGGTTGGGGTAGGGGTGTAGCCCGCATAAAAGCTAGGGCAGCACCTGCAGATCCACCAGCCACCCGAGTACATGATCAAGTCCCAATTGTGGACGCTCCAGCAGGACCAGCTCAGGCACTGGTTGTGCCCATTGTTATTCCAGGTCTTCAGGAGACCTTAGCTCATATCCTGACCATGTGCACCAATCTTGCTCAGGCGGTCGATGTTTCTACTACGGCAGCTACTTCCAAGGCCGGGAGAGGGACTCCGACTCCTGCCGCCCGTACACCCGAGCAGGTTGTTCAGGGACTGCAGACACTGGAGGCACCTGCACAAGAGTATCTGGTACCAGTCATGCCTGATGACGAGCAACGTCAATTGGAGAGGTTTGGTAGACTTCAGCCTCCGACTTTCAGTGGTACAGAGGGCGAGGATACCCAAGGTTTCTTGGACAAGTGTCAGAGGATTCTACATACAACAGGAATTCTGGAGACCAGTGGGGTCTTGTTCACTACTTTTCAGTTTTTTGGAGCTACCTTTACTTGGTGGGAGGCTTATGAGAGGCATAGGCTTGCTGGTGCAGCTCCCCACACCTGGAAGCAGTTCTCCATTCACTTTCAGGAGAAGTATGTGCCGCAGTCTCGCAGAGAGGAGCTGCGCAGACAGTTCGAGCAATTGCGTCAGGATGATATGAATGTGACACAGTATGAGATGAGGTTTTCTGAGTTAGCCCGTCATGCGATCTCGTTGGTTCCTGTAGATAGGGAGAGGATCAGGAGGTTCGTGGATGGCCTCTCACATCAGTTATGGATTCTTATGACCAGAGAGAGGGTGTTCGGTGCTTCTTTTGAGGAGGTGGTTGACATTGCTCGGGAGATAGAGTCAGTTCTCCGTCAAGAGAAAGTGGAGTGGGAGGCCAAGAGGCCTCGCGGATCTGGTAGTTTTGGGGGTGCTCCTCATGGGAGTCAGTTTCAGCACGGCAGAGGCCGTCTATTCAGTCATGATCAGTCAGCTCGTCCAGGCCACCGTGGTGGATCATCTGGCCATGGTTCTTACAGTTCACATCAGGGCCGCTCATATCTTAGTGCCCTTCGAGCACAGAGCTCTAATCATGCCTCGTCTGCTCAAGTTTCTACGGGTAGTTCCACGGGGTATCAGGAGCAACAGTTCCGTCAGAGGAGGGGTTGTTTCGAGTGCAGAGATCTTGGTCATATCAAGAGAGACTGCCCTAAGTTATTGAGTGGGACTCCGTCTCAGGAGAGAAGTCAGCCATAGACTTTAGAACCAGTTACTTCACCACCCGCCGAGTTAGCTAGGGGTCGCTCTAGAGAGGGAGGTCGATCAGGTGGTGGTCAGGCCCGTTTCTATGCACTCCCGGCCAGACCAGATGCTATTGCTTCAGATGCCGTGATCACAGGTATTGTCTCAGTTTGCCACAGAGATGCCTCTGTATTATTTGACCCTGGTTCCACTTTTTCATATGTGTCATCATATTTTGCTCATTATTTGGATACGCCCCGCGAGTGTCTTGTTTCATCTGTTCATGTATCTACTCTAGTGGGGGATACTGTTATTGTGGACCGCGTATATCGGTCATATGTGGTGACTATTGGGGATCTGGAGACCCGTGTGGACCTCTTGTTGCTTAGTATGGTTTATTTTGATGTGATATTAGGCATGGATTGGTTGTCTCCATGTCGTGCTATTTTGGACTGTCATGCTAAGATGGTGACGTTGGCTATGCTGGGGGTGCCACGGATTGAGAGGCGAGGTTCGTTGGATTATGTTCCCACTAGGGTGATTTCATTCTTGAAGGCCCAGTGGATGGTTGTGAAGGGTTGTCTTTCTTATTTGGCTTTTGTAAGGGATGTCAGTGTAGAGACTCCTTCTATTGATTCAGTTCCGGTAGTGAGGGACTTCCGGATGTGTTTCCTGCAAACCTGCCGGGCATGCCACTGGACAAGGATATTGACTTCGGTATTTATTTGGTGCCGGGCACTCAGCCCATTTCTATTCCACCGTATTGTATGGCACCGGCAAAGTCAAAGGAATTGAATGAGCAGCTTCAGGAACTCCTTGATAAGGGGTTTATTCGGCCTAGTGTGTCGCCTTGGGGTGTGCCTGTTCTATTGGTGAAGAAGAAGAAGGATGGCACTATGAGAATGTGCATTGACTACAGGCAGTTGAACAAAGTCACAATCAAGAACAAGTATCATTTGCCTCGTATTGATGATTTATTTGACCAGCTTTAGGGAGCGAGGGTGTTATCCAAGATTGATCTCAGGTCAAGGTATCACTAGTTGAAGATCAGGGACTCGGACATTCTTAAGACAGGTGTCAGGACCCGATATGGTCATTATGAGTTCCTTGTGATGTCTTTTAGGCTAACCAATGCCCTAGCAGCGTTCATGCATTTGATGAACAACATGTTTCGGCCTTATCTCGACTCGTTTGTGATTGTATTCATTGATGATATTCTGGTGTACTCGCGTAGTCAGGAAGAGCATGCTGAGCATTTGAGAGTTGTATTGCAGCGGTTGAGGGAGAAGAAGCTTTATGCAAAGTTCTCCAAGTATGAGTTTTGGCTCAGTTCAGTAGCGTTCTTGAGGAACTTGGTGTCTAGTGAGGGTATTCAGGTTAATCCAGAGAAGATATACGCGGTCCAGAATTGGCCCAGACCATCCTCAGCCATAGAGATTCGTAGCTTTCTCGGTTTGGTAGGTTATTACAGTCAGTTCGTTCAGGGATTTCCATCTTTTGCATCACCCTTGACCAAATTGACCCAAAAGGGTGCTCCTTTCAGGTGGTCAGATAAGTGTGAGGTGAGCTTCCAGAAGCTCAAGACTACCTGACCACAGCTCCCGTGTTAGTTTTGCCATTAGCTTCAAGTTCTTATATAATATATTGTGATGCTTCTCGAGTCGGCATCGGGTGTGTGTTGATGTAGGAGGGTAGAGTGATTACTTATGCTTCTCGTTAGTTGAAGCCCCATGAGAAGAACTACCCTGTTCACGATTTGGAGTAGGCTGTCATTGTTCACGCGTTGAAGATTTGGAGGCATTACCTCTATGGTGTGTCTTGTGAGGTGTTTACTGATCATCACCAGTTGGGGTTGTGAGAGGCCGAGGTCACGGTCGAGTTCGTGGTAGGGGCAGGGGTGTAGCCCGCACAGCAGCTAGGGCAGCACCTGCAGATCCATCAGCCGCCCCAGTACATGATCAGGTCCCAGTTGTGGACGCTCCAGCAGGACCAGCTCAGGCACCGACTGTGCCCATTATTATTCCAGGTCTTCAGGAGACCTTAGCTCAGATCCTGACCGTGTGCACCAGTCTTGCTTAGGCGGTCACTGTTTCTACTATGACAGCTACTTCCCAGGCCGGGAGAGGGACTCAGAATCCCGGCGCCTGTACACCGGAGTAGGTTGTTCAGGGACTGCAGACACCGGAGGCACCACCAGCCCAGCCGGTTGCACCTGCACAGGAGTATGTGGTACCGGTCATGCCTAATGACGAGCAACGTCGATTGGAGAGCTTTGGTAGACTTCAGCCTCCGACTTTCAGTGGTACAGAGGGCAAGGATGCCCGGGGATTCTTGGACAAGTGTCAGAGGATTCTACGTACACCGGGTTTTTGGAGACCAGTGGGGTCTCATTCACTACTTTTCAGTTCTCTAGAGCTGCCTTTACTTGGTGGGAGGCTTATGAGAGGCGTAGGCCTGCTGGTGCAGCGCCCCTCACCTGGCAGCAGTTCTCCGTTCTCTTTCTGGAGAAGCATGTGCCGTAGTGTCGCAGAGAGGAGCTGCGTAGACAGTTCGAGCAGTTGCGTCAGGATGATATTACTGTGATACAGTATGAGATAAGGTTTTCTGAGTTAGCCCGTCATGCGATCTGGTTGGTTCCCATGGACAGGGAGAGGATCAGGAGGTTCATGGATGGCCTCTCATATCAGCTACAGATTCTTACGACCAAAGAGAGGGTGTCCGGTGCTTCTTTTGGGGAGGTGGTTGACATTGCTCGGGACATAGAGCCAGTTCACCTTCAGGAGCGAGTGGAGAGGGAGGCCAAGAGGCCTCGCGGATCTGGTGGTTTTGGGGGTGCTCCTCATGGGAGTCAATTTCGGCACGGCAGAGGACGTCCATTCATGCATGCTCAGTCAGCTCGTCCAGGCCACCGTGGTGGATCATCTGGCCACGGTTCTCACAGTTCAGATCAGGGCCACTTATATCTCAGTGCCCTTCTAGCACAAAGCTCACATTATGCCTCGTCTGCTCAGGTTTCTACGGGTAGTTCCACGGGGTATCACGAGTAGCAGTTCCTTCAGAGGAGGGGTTGTTTTGAGTGCAGGGATCTTGGTCATATAAAGAGAGACTACCCCAAGTTTTTGGGTGGGACTCCATCTTAGGAGAGGAGTCAACCATCGACTTCAGCACCAGTTACTTCACCACCCACCAAGTCAGCTAGGGGTCGCTCTAGAGGGGGAGGTCGATTAGGTGGTGGTTAGGCCCATTTCTATGCACTCCCAGCCAGACCAGATGCTATTGCTCCAGATGCTGTGATCACAGGTATTGTCTCAGTCTGCCACAGAGATGCCTCTGTATTATTTGACCCTGGTTCCACTTTTTCATATGTGTCATCATATTTTGCTCATTATTTAGATACGCCCCGCGATTCTCTTATTTCATCTATTCATGTATCTACTCCGGTGGGCGATAATGTTGTTGTGGACCGCGTATATCGGTCATGTGTGGTGACTATTGGGGGTGTGGAGACCCGAGTGGACCTCTTGTTGCTTAGTATGGTTGATTTTGATGTGATATTGGGCATGAATTGGTTGTCTCCGTGTCGTACTATTTTGGACTGTCATGCTAAGACAGTGACGTTGGCGATGCCAGGGGTGCCACGGATTGAGTGGCGAGGTTCGTCGGATTAGAGGCGGTCCAGAGTTGGCCTAGACCGTCCTCAGCCATAGAGATTCGTAGCTTTCTCGGTTTGGCGGGTTATCACCGTCGGCTCGTTCAGGGATTTTCATCTATTGCATCACCCTTGACCAAATTGACACAAAAGGGTGCTCCTTTCAGGTGGTCGGATGAGTGTGAGGCGAGCTTTCAGAAGCTCAAGACTGCCTTGACCACAGCTCCAGTGTTAGTTTTGCCATCAAATTCAGGTTCTTATACAATATATTGTGATGCTTCTCAGGTTGGCATCGAATGTGTGTTGATGCAAAAGGGTAGAGTGATTGCTTATGCTTCTCGTCAATTGAAGCCCCATGAGAAGAACTACCGTGTTCATGATTAGGAGTTTGCTACCATTGTTCACACGTTGAAGATTTGGAGGCACTATCTCTATGGTGTGTCTTGTGAGGTGTTTACTGATCATCGTAGCCTCCAGCACTTGTTCAAGAAGAAGGATCTCAATTTGAGGTCGTGGAGATGGTTGGAGCTGCTAAAGGACTAATATTACTATTTGATACCATCCGGGAAAGGCCAATGTGGTGGTCGATGCCTTGAGTAGCAAGGCGGTGAGTATGGGCGGCCTTGTATTTATTCTGTTGGGGAGAGACCTCTTGCAGTTGATGTTCAGGCCTTGGCCAATCGGTTTGTGAGGTTGGATATTTCGGAGCCCAGTCGGATCTTAGCTTGTGTGGTTTCTTGGTCTTCCTTGTTTGATCGTTTCAGAGAGCGCCAGTATGATGATCCTTATTTGCTTGTCCTCAAGGACAGAGTTCGGCACGGCGATGCCAGAGATGTGACTATTGGTGATGACGGGGTGTTGAGGGTGCAGGGCCGGATATGTGTGCCTAATGTAGATGGGCTTCGGGAGTTGATTCTGGAGGAGGCCCATAGCTTGCAGTATTCCATCCATCCGGGTGCCGCAAAGATGTATCAGGATTTGAGACAACACTATTGGTGGAGGAGAATGTAGAAGGATATAGTGGGGTTTGTAGCTCGGTGTCTCAATTGTCAGCAGGTAAAACACGAGCATCAAAGACCGGGTGGATTTCTTCAATAGATTGATATTCCAGAGTGGAAGTGGGAGCGGATCACCATGGATTTTGTAGTTGGACTCCCATGGACTTTGAGGAAGTTCTATGCTATTTGGGTGATTGTGGATTGGCTTACCAAGTCTGCGCACTTCATTCCAGTGTGTACTACATATTCTTCAGAGCGGTTAGCTGAGATTGATATCCGAGAGATTGTTCGCCTGCATGGTGTCCCGGTTTCCATCATTTCAGATAGAGGTAGTCAGTTTACATCGCAGTTTTGGAGGGCCGTGCTCGAGAGTTGGGTACTCAGGTTGAGTTGAGCACAGCTTTTCACCCTCAGACGGACACGCACTCCGATCGCACTATTCAGATATTGGAGGACATGTTGCGCGCTTGTGTTATTGATTTTGGGGGTTCATGGGACCAATTTCTACCGCTCGCGGAGTTTGCATATAACAACAGTTATCAATCGAGTATTCAGATGGCTCCATATGAGGCTTTATATGGGAGGCGGTGTAGATCTCCAGTGGGTTGGTTTAAGCCGGGAGAGGCTAGGCTTTTGGGCACAGACTTGGTAGAGGATGCTTTGGACAAGATGAAAGTGATTCAGGAGTGGCTTCAAACAGCTCAGTCAAGACAAAAGAGTTATGCTGATAGGAAGGTTCGCGATGTGTCTTATATGGTTGGGGAGAAGGTTCTACTAAAGCTTTCACCCATGAAGGGTGTTATGAGATTTGGGAAGAGGGGCAAGTTGAGCCCTCCGTTCATTGGGCCTTTTGAGGTGCTTCGGAGGATTGGAGAGGTGGCTTATGAGCTTGCTTTGCCACCTAGCTTGTCGAGTGTGCATCCGGTATTTCATGTTTCTATGCTCCGGAAATATATTGGCGATCCGTATCATACTTTGGATTTCAGCACGGTTCAGTTAGATGGTGATTTGACTTATAATGTGGAGCCAGTGGCTATTTTGGAGCGGTAGGTCCGAAAGTTGAGATCAAAGGATATAGCTTCAGTGAAAGTGCAGTGGAGAGGTCATGGAGAAGGCTACTTGGGAGACCGAGTGGGAAATGCGGAGCAGATATCCACACCTGTTTGAGGCTTTAGGTATGTTTCTAGATTCGTTCGAGGACGAACGTTTGTTTAAAAGGGGTAGGATGTAATGACCCGGCCGGTCGTTTCATGAGTAATAGCCCCATTTCCCCCATTTCTACTTCTTTATGTGTTCCTCAGCTGTATTTCATGGTATCGTGCTGGTTGGTTCGGCTCCGGAGTGGTTTTGATGTGAAATGAGACACTTAGTCTCCCATTTAGAGGTTTAAGATGGAAAAGTCAACCGGATATTGATTTATGTGTGAACGATCTCGGATGTGATTTCTGATGATTCGGTTAGCTCCGTTAGGTGATTTTGTACTTAGGAGCATGTCCGAAATGTGATTTGGAGGTCTGTGGTAGATTTAGGCTCGAATTGGCGAAAATGAAAATTTGGCGTTTCTCGATCGGCAGTGGAAATTTTGGTATCGGGGTCATAATGGAATTCCAGAAGTTGGAATAGGTCCGTAGTGTCATTTCTGACGTCTGTGCAAAATTTCAGGTCACTCGGAGGTGGTTTGATAGGTTTCGGAATCGTTTGCGGAATTCAGAAGTTTAGAAGTTCTAAGGCTTGAATCCGAGGGTGATTTGGTGTTTTGATGTTATTTTTGAGTGTTTCGAAGGTTCAACTAAGTTTGAATGGTTATATGTGACCCATTGGTATGTTTAGTAGAGGTCCCTAGGGCCTCGGGTTTATTTCGGGTGGTTGACGGGTCAAGGATGGGATTTGAGGAAATGCTGAAGATTTCATTTAGCTGTCATTACCGTACCTGCGGATTGGGGACCGTAGGTGCGATGGCCGCAGATGCGAAGAGGGACCGCAGATGCGGGATTTGGGAAGCTGAGGCCAGACCGCAGGTGCGGAAGGAGGAGCACACCTGCGAGATCGCATATGCGGGTATTGGACCGCAGAAGCGGTTATGGGCGGTTAAGTAAAAACCACAGATGCGGTTGTTTTGACCGTAGAAGTAGTCCCATAGATGCGGGAAAAGGGCCGCAGGTGCGAGATGCCTGGGAAAAAAGTATATAAGGAACCCTTCGCGAATTTTGGCCATTCTTCACCATTTTTCATTCGGATTTTGAGGCTTTTGGAGGGTTTTGAAGAGGGAATCAAGGGGATACTCATTAAGGTATGTTATTTGAGCTTAATACTTGTGATTATGGTAAATTTAAGTTGTTTAAGCATGTTGGTAGAAATTAGGGATGAAATTGAGGAGTTAGGGCTTGAAAATTGGAGAGTTTAATTTGAGGATTTGAGGGACCGTTTGATGTCGGATTTTGATGATTTTGGTATGGATAGACTCATGAGTGAAAGAAGATTCTAGTTTTGTGATTTTTGTCGAATTCTGAGATGTGGGCCCGGGGCCGAGTTTTGGTGAATTTAGGGATTTTGGTCTAAATTGATAGTTTTTCGCACAGAATTGGTTCTTTGGCCTATATTAATTGCATTGCATTGCTTTTGGTTAGATTCGGGACATTTGGAGGCCGATTCCAGAGGCAAGGGCATCGCGGAATAGGGATTTGACTGGTTGGAGGTAAGTAATGGTTGTAAATCTTGTCCTGAGGGTATGAAACCCTGGATTCCACATCGTTTCACTATTTTGAGGTGATGCACATGCTAGGTGACGAGCGTGTGGGCGTGCACTATTGGGGATTGTGACTTGGTCCGCCCTGTAGCAACTATTAAGTTGTGTATTTGTCTGAAACTATATGATACTTGTGGGTTTTATAAAGAATTGCTATAAATTGGGCTGAATGCCAAAGCTGTTTGGACCCTTGGGGGACTTTTCTTATTTATCCTCTCACTATTTTGATTTAAGATCTATAATCAGTCATGATGTTTTTACTGATATCATAACTCAGTCTTTACTACTCCGTTTTGATGCATAAAATGATATTTTGGGCTGAGCACCCTGTTTTTACTGATAGCCCGAGTGGCTTGAGAGGTTTATGACTGAGTGAGGCCGAGGGCCTGTTATTGTGAGGATATTTAGAGAATAGCACGTGAATTGTCCATGCAACACGTGAGTTGTCCGTGCGGATTCTGATATTGATACTATAGCACGTGAGTTGTCCGTGCGAATTATAGCGCTTGGGATGTAGGAGCCCCTCCGAAGTCTGCACAGCCCCAGTGAGCGCGGGTACCCTGAGTGAGTGATATGAGATATGCCCGAGAGGCTGGTTTTAAGTGATGTTGTGCCCGAGGGGCTGTTTATGATGTTCATCACTTTTATTCTCATTTGCATTGAGTAATCACTTACCGCTCAGTCTTTATTTAACTTTATTACTTACTGAGTTGGCGTACTCACATTACTCCCTGCACCTTGTGTGCAGATCCAGGGGTTGCTGGACGTGTAAGCAAGCGTTGGTTTTCATCCATCGCGGATTTGTGGAGTTAGCAAGGTTGCTGCATGGCGATTGCAGCCTTGCTCTTCTCCCTCCTATCTTCCTTTAGATATTATTTGTTGTTTTCCAAACTGTATTAGTCTTAGTTTTTATCAGACAGTCCATGGTAGATGCTCATGACTTGTGACACCCCGATGTCGGGCTTTTGATTCCGCACTTTATTATTATGAATTATCTTATGAAGTTTTATTAATTAAATAGCTTAAAGAAATATTTATTTTGAAATATCGGGTTGTTTTGATAAATGAGTCGGCTTGCCTAGTTCCACGTTAGGCGCCATCACGACATGGTAGATTTGGGTCGTGATAGAAGGGGCTGAGGCCGCAGGTGTGAAGGAATTTCCGCACTTGCGTGATCGCAAAAGCGGTCTGGGCAGCGCAGAAGCGGACTGGGGCAACTAGAGGCTTTCCTGCAGAAGCGGAATTGGTGCCGCACCTGCGGAACCGCAGAAGCGGTCAAGTGACCGCAGGTGCGAGAATCGGGGGCGGGCAGTGTGTTTTATAAAAATCGAGTTTTGGCTCATTTTCCTCATATTTTCACTTTGTATGGGCGATTTGGACTCTTTGAAAAGGGGGGATTTTCATCATCAAGCTTGAGTTAAGTTAATTCCACGTCTTTTAAGTTAAATACATGGTTTTACTATTAATTCAAGCATGAAATTAGGAGAAATTGTGGGTTTTGGGTAGAAGACATAGAAATTGATATTTTGGATTTTACCATGAATTTGGGAATGAAATTGAGAGTAAATTATATATTTGTGTTCGTGGTGTTATGGGTAAAGTTTATCTTCGAAAAATTTCGGAATCCAGGCACGTGGGCCCGAGGGCGATTTTGTCAACTTTTCAAGCGGAGTTGGGAAGTTATATAAATTGAATTTTTATAAGTATTAGGGTATATTTTCATTGGTTTGCCTATTATTTTTTTAGTTTTGGAAGGTTGGGCATCGGGTTGAGTCGTCGGAAGGGCTTGGGAGCCGGTTTTAGAACTTCGGAGCGAGGTGAATCTCCTTTCTAACCTTGTAAGAGAGAATCAACCCCATAGGTGAAATAATTAAATATGTGCTTCTATTTGAGGGGGCTACGTACGCACTAGGTTACGAGAGACCGCACATAGCTACTAGCTATGCCTATGTCCGGGTAGTTTTAGGCTTACATCATGCCTTGATTGATACTGTTGTTAATATATGTTTATTGTTTGTTTTGAGAAGAAACAAGATTAAGAGTTTTTACGAGTTGAGGAATTTGAGATTTTACGAGTTTCCATTAAACTTCGTATTTTTCGAAAAAAATGATAAATATCATAATAACTTAAGAAATCTATAATTGACCCCGTCGCATGTATGATTCGCGAGCGGGGAAGTCTCTTACATTATATTTGACCGCGTCGCGCGTATGATTAGCGAGCGGTGTATAACCTTTTACTACTCTCATGGGAGCGGGCCGATAGCCTCGGTAGGTTAATAGACGCATCTATGGTTCGCGCCATTCGACTATCTGACAGTGCACAGTTTACTTTTAGGTTGGATGGGGCCGTACGCCTCGGCATTTCCTATATATATATATATATACATGAGTATGTATATGTATATATACATACTCATGAAATCGTGCATAACACTTGGGAAGAAGCCACTGTATCTCAGGGATTTTCCCTGATTTGAATCCTGATAACTTCTTTGACGAAAACCATTATAATTGTATATATATGCTCTAGTTACGGAGGGAACTTGCTAGCGGAAGACTTGAGTAAAATTATAGAGAAGGGGATGGTATCATGTGTTTTATACATGTTTATTTCATATATTTGCCCTGTTTCATACTTATTCACTTCATTACTGCATTGATATCATTGGACCACTAGTAAGTGTCGAAGTCAACCTCTCATCACTACTTCTTTGAGGTTAGACGGGATACTTACTAGGTACGCATTGTTTTCGTACTCATGCTACACTTGCTGTGCATTTTTGTTGCACGGGCACATGTATCTCTAGTGGCCTAGTGGGCGTAGCAGCATGGTTGATACGGAGACTTAGGTGAGCTGCATCTCTCGAGACGACCCGGAGCCAGCAGAGTCTCTTCCAGTGTATTGTATTTACTTTGTGTCAAAATTTATATTCCAGACAATTATTGTACTTCATTTGATTTCCTAGCGATTGCTCATGCACTTGTGACACCGAGTTGTGGGGTGATTATGGGATTAGTCAGCAGTTAAATTTTGTAAAGACATCATTATTTATTCAGTGAAGTTCATTATTTAATGCTTATTGTATCAAAGAAATGATTTCAAAAATATTAAAATGAAAGTTTAATTAATTACTTAATGTTGGCTTGCTTGACCGAGGTGTCCGGCGCCATCACGGCCTTTAATAGATTTTTGGTCGTGACAACATGGTATCAGAGCACTAGGTTCCCTTAGGTCTCACGAGTCATGAGCAAGTCTTGTAGAGTCTTGCGGATCGATACGGAGATGTCTGTACTTATCTTCGGGAGGCTACTAGGCTGTTTGGACCACTTCCCTTCTTGATTCCTCGTCGTGCGATTCGATTCCTTTGATGCTTATGCCTTTGTCTCTTTTCTACTCAAGCTTATGCGACGCGAAGTGCTTATTATAAATCGGGGACTGAGGAATTGTAATGGTACTACAGATGTGGTGCAGGATGTTTCTCCCTGCGTAGTTGTTTGGGCTATTGTCGTCGCCTTGCGGAAGGATATTTTGTTGTTTCAGCTTAGTAGCTGTGCTTTTGAGAGCTTTGGGCTATGCACAGGTTTCTATGATACTTGTGAGCGGTTCTCGTGTAGTATTGATGAGATGGTGGGATGCTTGCCTATGTGTCGGGGCAGTGAATGACTTGAAATGAGGTGTACTAAGTGTATGATTCAGAGATTCAGTATCTTGTTTCCGGCGGAGGAAAGGCAATCAGACTATAAATGTTCAAGATTGGGTTGATGGAATAATGAGACTTGGTGTTTTCAAGAGCGGTGGAATTTTCATCTCCGACGTGGTGTCGTCGTCCTTGATTGAATGTGTGAAGTTTTCCGGTGTTATGATCTTCTTCAATTTGCCTTTGGGTGGGGTAATGTGAAAGGGTATCGGGGAAACGGCTGTTAGAGATCGCGGTGTGCGGTGGTTCAGGATCGAATCGGTATTTCTAATGTTGGTGGCTCGAGAAAGATGATCTTCGGAAAGGTTTAAAGCAGTAGCGATCTGTTGGTGCAAGTGCTATAGAGATAGATATTGATTTAAGGCAACAACTGGGCAACAACGGATGAGGAAGGACATGTGGGAAGTGTCTTGTGGTGATTAAACTTATAGAAGGCCAAGTGCGGGAAACATGAGTCGAGTAGTTGCTTAATGGAGTGAGTTTGACTAGAGTGGGAAGTTGCAGAGTAGCGTATGGGTTCTGCGATTGGATGACTACACACCCGGAGAAAAAGTCTAGAGTGACTTGGGATTCAGGGTGGACAGTGAATGGGTCTACGGACTTTTTTTGAAATCTCGGCTATTATACGGCGGGAGATTTGATACAACAGAAAAGAGTTGCTTGATATGAAGAAGGATACAACATGACTTTTGATTGGAATTCGCACATTTAGTTAATGTCCATGAGGAGTGAATGGGCTTGTACAGCTAGCGAATGAGCATGGGATCAATTTGGGTTACGGGTTTCGTAGTAATTGTGTAGTGCAGCGTCATTGGGAGATGTCGGCATGTAATTTCTACAGGTGGGTTATCTCCTGTGAGCAGGTTAGCGGTCGCATAGTGTTGACGAAGCTTATGCGAAGAATTCTACCGGCTATATGGTCAGAGGTCGAATAGGTGAATGTGGTTAGTGATTCAGAGTGTTCATGGAAGGTCAAACAGAAGGATTTAGAGGAATTTGGCGAGTTGGTGGTGCAAGATCATGTTAATGATGAAGAAAGAATCTTGATGGGTTCCAGAGTTGTGTAATGGTGGCTTCAAGCTAAGTGGGAGAGTCCCACCGCCATGATTGGGTTGCATGGTTATCTTCTGGTGAGGTTTCGGGTTATTGGTGTATTGGTAAGTTATTTCAGCTAAGGGAAAAGAACATAAGTGGTAATTTGACAAAAGGAATTGATAAAGGTGTGCTACAGTTGGCCTTATTGACTCATGTTCAGGCTTTAGGAAGATTCAGTATTTATGCTTCGTACAGAGGTGATTTACAAGGGAAGTGATTCAGTCGGGTGCTTCATTGAGATGGGTGTTCATGTGCCAACGGAGCCTTGGAGTTGATTATATGCGGGACCAAGCCAGAGTGGGTGACTCTCAACAACGGTCCTAGTGAATTCAAAGGTTAAAATGCGGTGCCTAAGGATTTCAAGCCCGCGATATGGTTAAGAATCAAGATTTTTAAAGCGGATTATGATAAGAGGCTCGGAATGTCCTATGATATCTTCGGCTTGCAGTGTAGCAATTGAAGGAATGAGAGAAAATGACTATGGATTCATAGAGGAATGGGTGCATCAGTTGAGGGTGCAGATATGCACACAAGGAGGGTATCAGACGGTTTGTGGGATTTGAGACAGCATGGTCTCGTGATACAAGGCCACTCGGGATGAGTACGGATTGAGTTCGTTATGTGTTTAATGGAGTTATTATTATTTTGAGGCAATTAAGGATAAATTAGAAGAAGTTAGATTGGTTAGCCATGGTTGAATTGGCATGTTGGTGGCAGTGATCAGTTCCTTCAGCGATTTAGTTATGCATGTGATTTGTGACGGTACGTGTGAGGCTTGAAGGCCACCGTAATTAATTTTATTTGGGAGCAATCAAGTAGTATAGCTTGTTACGTGTAGGCGAATCCCAGAAGGGTTATGGTGGTTTAGACCACTACTTGAGGATTTGCATGTTCTACAATTATGAGAATTCACTCGTGTATTGCTATGGTTCTTTTGGAATGAGTTAAGTAAAAGGTTTCTGTATGGTGAAATGTATACCCTATTAGTGGTTCAGGGATTTTGGTGAAACTCTGGTACTACCGCATATTGGCATGTTAGGTGCAGTGAGCGGTATGAAATTTGCAAGTTAGGATCAAGGTTGCAGTTCGGTATTGGCAAGGATGTCACGAGCTCGGATGAGCAGGAAAGGGATTTGGATGTCTAGAGTAAGCTGGTAGTGTCTTCAGCATCACCTGAGATCAGTGTCTTGTGCAAGAGGCTTTGTGTATTAATCTGCGGATTCTTGATTTGCTTTACAGCATTAGTGCAGCCAGTGGTAAGGATGTGCAGACTTATTACCTGGAACGGAAGGTCGTTGGAGGGTATCTCACGGGAAGATTGTATAAGTGTAACATGTAGTCACTTGATTGATCGAAGATTTAAACCATGTATGAAGATTGTGGTAATATCACTAATTTGAGAATTTATGCCCGGCTGGCACTCAGTTCGTCGGGTTGTGGGCTGTGGAGGTTTACTCCGGTTATAATGGTTTTTCTTGTGAGTTATAGTAAGGAGGGGTTATTATGGACCCTTGAAAGGTTATTAGCCTAGTAAGGTGCGATCAGAATCGACTTGTGGTATGTGGATGGATTTAATATGAATATGGGCTCTATGTCGGGCCAGATGTGTTCACCTCAGCATAACGCTCCTTATGGAGGAGTATTCGAACGTTGGATGTTATTTCGTCGTTGGCTATTTCATGTAATACTATATTGTGCCGTGTGAGTTATGAAACGTCTTGATAATTCTCTTACCTGCTGAGGTTCTGTGTAGCGATGATGTTATGTGAGCAGGATGGCTCTTGGGATTCAGATCATATATCGCACCTTAGTTGTGCTTGAGTTTTGTAGTGTATGGCGCTATCTGTCTCCCCAGGGATGGTATTATTCACTTAGCGTGCTTATGGCCGATATTCGGTATTTTGTAGTAATGAGCAATTTAGCTCGGTATGTATCTCCTAATATAGATTTTATGTGGGGATCGGGTGGCACGCCACCACGGGTATGTGTTTGGATCGGGTTGCACGCCGCAACAGTGTGATGTTGAGTACCGTCCTCTATATGTTATTTTGTGTGTTTTGTTTCCCATTTTTCTGAGGAAGGTTCATGAAGCCTTTTCGGTTGTCTAATTAGTTACGTGTGGTGAGTAGTCCCTTCCAGAATTCGTTTTTCTTATGTATCAAATTCGAGTTGGTAGCCTATTGGTGCTTGGTGGCATCATATGAGACTTTTGGTCATGTTTGAGGTGGCTTATTGCCTGAGCTGTTCGTACTGGGTAAGACGAGATTAATGGATCTAGGGTCAGTGCAATCAGATTAGGTGAAGTATATCAAAGAGCAAATACCATTATTTGGTTCAGAATGAGGTGATGGTTCTTGTCAGGAGTAGAGACTCGATGATTTGTTGACTCGGCAGTTGGTTATGAATTCATACACATCTCTTCCGTCGTGGCGGTATTGCAAAAGTTGGGACAAGACATATATATGTCATGAGGTGCATTGGGAGCATCAGATTCGTGGAATTTTGGCTATTGTTATCAGAAGAAGTTATTATGGTCATGTGAGTTATGCAATGCATAGTGTGAATTCAGCAAAGGTATGCAATCATGTATCGGTGCAACGTGGGGTGATTGATACGATGTTCGTATGTTGGAAGCAGGCCTGGCAGAGAATTCCGGATGTTGGAATTGGTCTCTAAGTTTATTTGCTTGAATAAAAGAGAATATCTTCAGATTTGATCGAGCTAATGTGCTCAACTGAGTTGTGGTAGCACGGGTAGGTGCACGAGGTGTTGAACAACGATTTCGGACAACTCCAGCGCAGTTCTTTGCACGTTTGAGGATGAACGTATGTTGAAGTGGGAGAGAATGTAACGACCCGACCGATCATTTTGATCTCTTGCGCGTCGTTTGGTAGTTTCTCGCCATGAGCAGCTTCACTTCAGGTATTATGACTTGTACGCATGGTCGGAATTGAATTCTGGGAATTTAGGAGTTGATTTGGAAAGAAAGTTCTCATTTCGAAAGCTTTAAGTTGGAATAATTGACGAAGGGTTGATTTTTGAGTAAACGACCTCGGAATCAGGATTTGAAGGTTCCAACATGTTCGTATGATGATTTTGGACTTGGGCGTATGTCTGGATCGGGTTTTGGATAACCCGGGAGCGTTTCAGCGCCTATTGTGGAAGTTAGCAGTTTGGAAGAACTTCATAAGTTTGGGTTGAAGTGCATTTCAGTGTTATCGATGTCCGTTTGGGATTCCGAGTCTGGGAATAGCTCCGTAAGGTCATTCTTCTATTGGGAGCATGATCGGAAGTGGATTTAGAGGTCCATGGGTCATTTTGGAGTCATTTGGCTGAAGTTAGAAATTTGAAGGTTTCTGAGAAGTTTGATCGGAAGTGGACTTTTTGATATCGTGGTCGGATTTCGATTCCGGAAGTTCGAGTAGGTCCGTAATGTCGAATATGACTTGTGTGCAAAATTTGAGGTCAATCGGACGTGATTTGATAGGTTTCGGCATCGAATGTAGAAGTGTGAAATTCTAAAGTTCATTAAGCTTGAATCGAGTTGTGATCCGTTATTTCGATGTTGTTTGATGCGATTTGAAGACCCGACTAAGTTTGTAGTGTGTTTTAGGACATATTAGTATAATTGGTTGAGGTCCCGAGGGCATCGGGTGGATTCCGGATGGCGAACGGATCGATTTGGACTTGAAGGAGGAGCTGAAGGGGGTTCTGGTTGCTGGTGTAACCGCTTCTGCGGAAGCTTCATCCCAGAAGCGGCCCCGGATAAGCGAGGAGGTGAACCGCAGAAGCGCCTGGGAGTGAAGAGGTTGAGGCCGTAGGTGCAAAGGAATTTCCGCACCTGCGTGATCGCAAAAGCGGTCTGGGCAGCACAGAAGCGGACTGAGGCAGCTGGAGGCTTTCCCACAGAAGCGTAATTGGTGTCGCACCTGCGGAACCGCAGAAGCGGTCAAGTGACCGAAGGTGCGAGAATCGGGGGCTGGCATCGAGTTTTATCAAAATCGAGTTTTGGCTCATTTTCCTCATATTTTCATTTTGGTTGGGCGATTTTGAGCCTTTGAAGAGGGGGAATTTTCATCATCAAGCTTGAGGTAAGTTAATTCCACCTCTTGTAAGTTAAATACTTGGTTTTATTATGGATTCAAGCATGAAATTAGGAGAAATTGTGAGTTTTTGGTAGAAGATCTAGAAATTGATATTTTGGATTTTACCACGAATTTGGGCATGAAATTGAGAGTAAATTATATATTTGAGTTCGTCAGGTTATGGGTAAAGTTTATCTTCGAAAAATTTCGGAATCAGGGCACGTGGGCCCAAGGGAGATTTTGTCAACTTTTCAAGCGGAGTTGGGAATTTATATAAATTGAATTGTTATAAGTATTAGGGTATATTTTCATTGGTTTGCCCATTATTTGGCTAGTTTTGGAGCGTTGGGCATCAGGTTGAGTCGTCGGAAGGGCTTGGGAGCCGGTTTTGGAACTTCAGAGCGAGGTGAGTCTCCTTTCTGACCTTGTAAGAGGGAATTAACCCCATAGGTGAAATAATTAAATATGTGCTTCTATTTGAGGGAGCTACGTACGCATGAGGTGACGAGAGTCCGTACGTAGCTACTAGCTATGCCTATGTCCGGGTAGTTTTAGACTTACATCATGCCTTGATTGATATTGTTGTTAATTTATGTTTATTGTTTGTTTTGAGAAGAAACAAGATTAAGGTTGCATAATAATTGGGTTGAAATAAATTTGAATTGAGGAATTTGAGATTTTAACAGTTTCCATTAAACTTCGTATTTTCGAAAAGAAATGATAAATATCATAATAACTTAAGAAATCTATAATTGACCCCGTCGCATGTATGATTCGCGAGCGGGAAAGTCCCTTAAATTATATTTGACCGCGTCGCACGTATGATTCGCGAGTGGGGTATTACCTTTTACTACTCTCATGGGAGCAGGCCGGTCGCCTTGGCAGGTTAATAGATGCATCTATGGTTCATCCCATTCGACCCTCTGGCAGTGCACAGTTTACTTTTATGTTGGATCGGACCGTACGCCTCGACATTTCCTATATATATATATATATGTGTGTGTGTGTGTGTGTGTGTATGTATGTATGTATTATACTCATGGAATCGTGCGTAACACTTGGCAAGAAGCCATTGTATCTTAGGGATTTTCCCTGATTTTAATCCTGATAACTTTCTTGATGAAAACCACTATAATTGTACATATATGCTCCAGTTACGGAGGAAACTTGCTAGCTGAAGACTTGAGTAAAATTATAAAGAAGGGGATGGTACCATGTGTTTTATACATGTTTATTTCATATATTTTCCCTGTTTCATAATTATTCACTTCTTTACTGTATTGATATCATTGGACCACTAGTAATTGTCGAAGTCAACCTCTCGTCACTACTTTTCGAGGTTTGATGGGATACTTACCAGGTACGCGCTATTTTCGTACTTATGCTACACTTGCTGTGCATTTTTGTTACACAGGCACATGTATCTCTAGTGGCCTAGTGGGCATAGCAGCATGGTTGATACGTAGACTTAGGTGAGTTGCATCTCTCGAGACGACCCGCAGCCAGTAGAGTCTCTTCCAGTGTATTGTATTTACCTTCTGTCCAAATTTATATTCCGGACAGTTATTGTACTTCATTTAATTTCCTAGAGATTGCTCGTGCACTTGTGACACCGGGTTCTGGGGTGATTATGGGATTAGTCAGCAGTTAAATTTTGTAAAGACATCATTATTTATTCAGTGAAGTTCATTATTTAATGCTTAATGTATAAACGAAATGATTTAAAAATATTAAAATGGAAGTTTAATTAATTACTTAATGTTGGCTTGCCTGACCGAGGTGTCCGGCGCCATCACGGCCTTTGTATTTAACAGTTGCATATTAAACTATATATTATCTTGTATATTTTTGAAAAAAAGATATGCAAGGTAAATATGTAGTATATATACATTATAAACCATTTATATATATGGATTAATAAAATATTTTAAGTATCTTTATGTTATTTATACAATATAAACCAATATGTTCTGAAATATATATATATGTTTACACACACACACATGTACCATATGTATGTAGTTTCTATCCATTATAAATCATGTATATTTATATTGTATAATCTCATCAACAACAATAATATACCCTGAAATATATCAGGTATATTCTAATTGGTAAATGAATGAAAATTTGAAGTTGGTAAGAGATAATTCCGAAGTGGTAGCTAGTGAGGAGTTTTCTGCTGGTTGAAAACCCTTTTAGAGTGAAGAAGAGTTTTGTGCTTAATTCAAATTTTTGATCGGAAAGTGTGGTTTCAGAAGAGAAAGAGAAATTTTAAAAAAACACGTAGATAAGATGATTTAATGAGGTAAAATTTAGAACAGAAGATGAGAGGAGAGAGAGTGTGAAAATGAAAATAAATTCTGTGATTTGTGCCATGTGTTGACTAATTAAATGTGCCCATAATCTTTACAGTATGCTTATTATGTAAAAATAATCTGCTATTTATGGAATAAACAAGAAGTGATATCATTTTCTTAAATAATTTTTGAAAAGTGCTTAGCCGGGTAGTTTTCTCCAACATATTACATCATAACATGATTATGATACATTACATAACATGCATACATGTAACCATGGAGATTGGTCCACTTAAATTCAGAGAAATCATTATCTAATTAATATTAATATTTTTCTTATTTTTAAATATGACTGTAAGAAAAGATTACAAAGATATAAACTTCATTAAAAGCTACATTAGCAATCATTAAAAAGCTTAGAAGCTTTGAATTCAAAAATCGAGTTTTGCAAGTTTCTTTGGATTGGTTGTTGTTACAAATAATGAGAATAATCCATTGAAAATTAAATCCCAAATTTAAGGGGGTTTGGTGAAGATTCAAGTTGATTTTGGTTGAAATTTCATATTGAAACTAGAAGAGAAAGACATAAAATAATTCTATATATTTTATATGTTGGATGTACAAGATACATATAAAATACATATAATTAACATAATTATATACAAGTTGTATGTATTTGATCGAATTTTGGACAATAAAAAGTTATATATAACTTATATATAAGTAGTATGTAAATTGTATATTTTGACCATAATAAGTTCCATAAAAAGGTGTATGTATAATGTATATAAATTGTATGTTTGACCAAATTTGTATATTTGTAAAAAAAACACTTTTTTTTTTTTGTAAATAGAAAAATCTACCTAAAACGGATGAATATAGTCCTACACAAATAGCCGCCCTCTCAATCGTTTAAACTAAAAATAGTCGATGGAGGTATAATATATGTATTATATGTGTATAAGTATATATAATTTATTTATAAACTATGCATATTGCTAGAAAAAGTAAATAAGGAATATAGACGACTATTTGTGTAAAGATCCCGTTTTTATATGAGAAATTTTCACACACCAGCCTCAATGAAGGAGCAAGCAAACTCCATGGTAACTCCATGCCCACCCCTCACTGCCTCCCCAATACACACGGAAATAAGTATAGATCAATTCCCTGGGAACTAGCAACAGAAGTAAACGACATTGGTAACAACCCTACAAAGAGGATATCCTTATTGGATACCTTAATTTCTAACACTAACACTAATACTAACACTGACCTAGAGGGTAGCCAAGTAACAGTACAACAAAACATGGATTCCTATGAACCGGAAGATGAAACAGATAACTACCCTAACCCAGATTTCTTCATCCCTATCACCTCATCGAATAAGGAGCGTATTTACAAAAACGGGACCAACACACTCATTATCAAAATGTTTGGCAGAAGAGTCGGCTACCAATTCTTCCAAAAAAAATAACATGCGATATGGAGATCAACTGAAATCCTATCTCTTGTGGACCTAGGGTGTGATTATTACCTCATAAAATTTTCTAAGGAAGAGAATTATAATAAGGCTCTTCATGAAGGCCCCTGGTTCATAGGGAATCAATTCCTTACAGTAAGGAAATGAGAGCCCAGATGTGTAGCCTCCAAAGCTGCGCTAACGTACTTAGCTATATGGGCAAGACTCTCGGAATTACCTACAGAGTTCTATTACTACGACATACTTTAAAAAATTGGAGGAAAGTTAGGACAACTAATACGTGTAGATGCCTGCACCAAATTCGCGCTAAGAGGTAAGTATGCTCGACTGTGCGTATTAGTACCCATAGAAAAACCACTAAAAACCTACATTGTGATTGGCAAACACATCCAAAGAATTACCTACGAGGGTTTCAACATTCTATGCACAAACTGTGGTAGACTTGGGCATAGCCTAAGCAGCTGCCCATACCAAAACCCTAAAACGACTGAGCAAGAAAGTACGAATTCCCCCAAGAACTTACCCAAGCCAAAACTGTGGAATCAATTACACAAAAGATCGACCAATGGACAATCGTATCCCACCAAAGAAAAAACAAAAAATATCAAAATAATTCTCCTAACCCAAACCCTAGTAAAGACCTCGAGGACCCTAAGAGAATGCCCACAAAAATGCCTAACCTAAGCTCACCACAGTGGCAAAAAACAGATGCAGCCTCTGTCAAGAAGCAACCAACGAACCAAAAGGAGGCTAGGGACTCAAACAACAAATACTCACTGGACAATACCCATTCCCAAGTAGGTAAAATTGGACATCCCCCACATCCCTTCGTAAACTACAACCAACAAAAGGACAATATCCTATCCAATGACCTAAGACATCAACATCATCAAGATAAAAACACCCCAGGCTTTTCCACAATAGACCATGCTGTGACAAACCCAGAAAAGCAACCAGCCCTCATTAATCCTAGCTTTATCTCACATAAACCCTTGAGCATTAACTCCTCCCAAACAAAAACCCAAAAGAGCCCTTCATTAATGGAGCCGACGAATGAAAGTCAAAAGAACCTATCCATGGATATAGATCCTACTATACCTATAACTAACCAATACTCCTCATTAATGCAAGACATTATTAGCCCACAAACTAGTAACACCAACCCACCCCAGCAAGCTAGCAGCCTTTTAGAAAACAAACATAGTACAAATCAACCTCACCCCTTGTCAACCCCAAGGCAAAATCCCATTAATGAACAAGACATCTTGAATGCTAGGATAGACCAAACAGTTTCAAAGCCTAATGACCATAGCAACAGGGCAACGGATACTAGTAGACCTTTATATACCAGTAATAAACCCAAATCCCTTACAGTACAAGACACAAATCAAAGCAAATACAAAATACAAAATGCCAAGGCTACCATCCAACAACCACAACAGGAGGTTCCCCAGGCCTCGAAGGAATGTTTGGACACGACCTCAGCAAGTGAACCAGCCCCAAGCCCCTCTGATCTTCACCACAAGGCCCATCTAACCAGACTATGCTCCCCAATCTTGGTTGGAATGGGGACTAATGGGCCATGCTTTGAACATAAGTCTACAACTAGAGGGGAGAGATCTAATAGTCCAAATAGGGGATCCAAGCTACCTAGCCCAGATAGTAGCAGAAGGACTCTAACTAGGCCTAAACAATGCAACGATTCGACCATGGATGAACCCTCACCAGCTTCACCCTATGTCACCGAACCTAGGGCCACACCCATCCCCATAGAGCCCCCAACGATGGTCTCAGCACCCCACACACAACCTATCCAATCCAAACTTACCTCTCTACCCGTCCCATGCAAACCCTCCAACCCTAACCCCACTTTTCAAACTACACTAGCTCAGCAAACCCCCCATCAAACCAGCCAGAATCCAAACTCCAGCAGCAGTAGTCTCTTAGCTCCACTACCCTGAACAGTAACACCTCTACCCCTACAGAACTCGAGCCGAGCACAGATGGAAGAGGAGGAACAAGAGGAAGAAGTTCCAACGGAAAGAATAGTGGAGCACGGGGTGTTACAATACCCAAAAACAATGGCATTCCAAGCAAGAAAAGAAAAAAAGGTACATCTTAAGCTGCCCAGTGGATTTGAGGAAGTGCTCCATCTCCATCAGGAAAATAAACCCCCCAGAATTGTACCAACATGCAGTGGTGTTAGTGCCGACAATGTTCACACACTACTGGACACAATGGGAAAGCATGAGGAACAACCAAAGCCCTACCAGCACCCATGAAAGAAGAGCTTCAAACAGAAACACAAGCATGAATCTGATTATCTGGAACTGTCGAGGCGCAAGTAGCACAGAGTTTAGATGAGCTTTTAGAGCAATGCTGGACTTTCATAGACCTAGCATTGTGGCCTTGCTAGAAACAAAAATGGACGATCACCCCAAAGTTTACCTAGACAAACAAAAGAAAAAATTGTAAAAGCATAATTGTGGAACGACTCGATAGATGCATTGAAAACACGGAATGGTTAGAACTATTTCAAGAAGCTAGCTCAAGCATCTAACTAGAGTCCACTCAGACCATTGTCCAATAAAACTAGACCTATACAAAGCTTCCCTACTAATAGCAATATTTTTAGAATAGAATCTACGTAGCTATCTCACCCCACCTTTAGAACCTTGGTCGATAACTCATGGTCTGACCAACCAAATATATCTAAAGCCATAGACAATTTCTGTTCCAAAATAATTGAATGGAACAAAAATACCTTTAGTAACATTTTCAAACGGAAGAGCAAATTACTAGCTAGATTAAAAGGTATCCAGAACTCTCTAAACTATCCCCACAGCCAATTCCTCATAAACCTAGAAAATGAACTCCTACATGAGTAAAACATAGTACTCATACAGGAGGAGGATTTCTAGAAGCTCAAATCCAGGGTTCAGTGGATCCAGGATGGGGACGCTAACACAAAATTCTTCCACATTACCACAATGCAAAGAAAAGGAAAAATAGAATTATCTGTCTAAAAGATGAAGCAGGGAATTGGCTCCAAGATCAAAAGCGCATCAAAGACGTAATTATTAACTACTACCAAAACCTCTATACTACGGGTCATAATCAATCCACACTTAATAATATCAACATGTCATACAATACTAAAATTAGTGACCAAGACCATCCATACCTAAGTAGTATTCCCTCTATAGAAGAAATAAAAAGGGCGCTGGACTCTTTCAAACCCTACAAAGCTCCAGGACCGGATGGGCTTCATCCTTTCTTTTACCAGAAATACTGGAAGGAGACAAGCAATCATCTCATTAACTTCTGCCAAGGATCATTCCAATCCAAAAGAATGCTTAAAAGCATGAATAACACCTTAGTCTGTCTCATTCCCAAATGTCAAAATGCTGAAACAATCAGGCAGTTTAGACCCATAAGCCTTTGCAACACGGCTTATAAGGTCGTCACTAAGATAATTGCTAACCGCATTAAACCCTTCCTACCAAATCTCATTCACCCTACACAAACTATCTTTATCAAGGGCAGATGAGCTGTTGACAATGCTCTAGTCATAAATGAGGTACTAGACCACTTCAGGAAAACAAAGGGTAAAAAATCCAAAATGATGATCAAAATCAACTTGGAAAAAGCCTTTGACAAAATTGAATAGTCTTTTGTCAAATTCTCTCTCACCTCTCTTAACTTCCCTCATGACCTCATCGAGCTTATAATGTCTTGCATCTCTACCACCACCACGGCTATTCTTATCAATGGCTCGAGAACGGGATTCTTTGAACCATCTAGGGGTATTAGACAGGGGGACCCCCTTTCCCCGTATATCTTTATCATATGTATGGAAATGCTCTCTAGACTAATTGACCATGAAATAGATTGCTGCAGATGGACTCCTATCAAAATAGCTCCCAAAAGCCCGGAGCTTTCCCATCTATTCTTTGCAGATGACCTTATCCTCCTAGCCGAAGCCAACCAAAAAAGCTATAACTCAATTATAGACACTATTAACAAATTTTGCGATGCTTCGAGACAATCTATCAATTTTGGTAAATCAAAAATTGTGTTCTCTAGGAATATCCCTACGGATTATAAAGATCATATTAGCAACTGCTTTTCAATGAGATATACTAATAACTTTGGTTAGTACCTAGGTTTTCCTATGCCCAATGCCAATCCTACCAAAAAAGACTTCCAATTCATTCTAGATAGGATAAATACTAGACTAAAAGGTTGTAAAACTAAGTTTCTTAATATGGCCGGTAGGTCAACCCTCATAAAAGCAACCCTAGCCGCAATCCCTAACCACGTCATGCAAATATATGATCTCCCCAAAACAACCCTCAACAAGATAGAATCTATCCAAAGAAACATCCTATGGGGTAGCACGGAGGAAAAAAAGAAATGCCACCTTGTTAAATGGAGCATAGTCACAATGCCTAAAAAGCAAGGGGGTTTGGGTATTCCCAACACCCATTGGAAAAATCCTCTTTCAACACGGCATTAGCTTGGAGATATAGAAAAGAGAAAGAGGCCCTATGGGTCAAAACTATATCTAGTAAATATGACCATAGGAAAAGCAAAAATATAGGCTCTCATACTTGGAAGGTTATTAGGAAAGGCTCTGCGATTTGCAATGCCGACACCAAATGGTTGGTACGAAATGGGATGTCCATCAATCTATGGCACGGTAAATGGATAAATCAACTAGGGGCTCTTAGAGACTACATTCAGGGTCCCATTCCTGCTAGGGAGCTAGACCTAAACCTCTCCTGCATTATCAAAAACGGAATATTCGACCTTAGAGACTTGTCTTTCGAATTACCCCTAGATATAGTCTCCAAGATAAATTGCACTTGCATAAAGCAAACTACGCCGACTACTGACTCATATACTTGGGACTCAAAGGGTTATAACTGTTTCTCCGTTAAGGCTGCCTACGAAGCAATCTCAGATTTTACTTGCAATAACAAATACTACTCTTGGCTCTGGAAAATCAACTCCTTAAACAAATTGAAATATTTCCTTTGGACAGTCATATGGGACAGGCTACCCACAAAGCATATGCTGGCCAAAAGAGGGATTCGCCATGACGACACTTGTAGCATATGCAATAGGGAGACTGAGAACACGGAACACATCTTCTTCCGCTGCAGCTACTCAAGATCCATCTGGGAACAAACAAGAATTAACCATATTTTCCCTTAGAATTCCTTAGGAAAAGATACCTTGTGTAATTGGCTTAAAAAACAACTCGTATCAAGGAAAACCTTCAACAACCACCTACTTTGGTCAGATTTTCTCCCATTCCTTCTATGGCATATTTAGAACTTCAGAAATGGGATACTCTTCCAGGGAATAAAATCCCCTATCACCATAAGCCAACCCATTAGCAAAGCCATTGAATACCTTTACCTGGCAAAAAATATTAGCTTAAAACCCCCCATGAAAACTATCCTTGTAAAATGGGAACCCCCAAATCCTAATCTTTATAAACTAAATATTGATGGCTCATGTGTAGGAAACCCAGGAGTGGGAGGAATAGGAGGGATGTTTAGAGATTATAGGGGCCAATGGATCTTAGGCTTCAATATGAGAATCGACCATACTACTAACATATATATGAAAATCCTGGCCCTACTCCATGGAGTCAAACTAGCACTAACAGAAAAACTCTTCCCATTAGTAATAGAGACAGACTGTTTGGAACTAATAAATCTCCTAAAATCTAATAATTATCTCTACCAAAACTTGATTGATGATTGCAGGTACCTATTGCTGAAGGTGAATGATCCACAGTTGAAGCATGTTTTTAGAGAGGCTAGTGGAGTAGCGGACCTATTAGCTAAAAATGGTTGTAGCTTGGACACTTTTTGTATTTTGCAAACTTATGCTCTTCCTCCCGCTTTTGTTGTTCATGTACTTAAAAGAGACAGTCTAGGCACTATGTTACCTAGACTGACCTCTAGTTGTAATAACTTTTAGCTTGTTGTTGTATGAATAAATCGTTTATTACCAAAAAAAGCTACTGTATTCATGAATACAGTAGCAAAACTCGGCTTGAAACAGGAGAGTACAACTAGGTAATTATTGTATTTGACTGTATTCACAATATGTATTTGTGAAAATAGTAACGTAAATAGCATAAATCGTGGTCTATTCAGCTGTTTTTAAACGGAAAGTGAATCAATTAACACAATACACTCTTAATATAACTCAACTAACTCAATTATATCACCCAGAATCTGCTGAATATTTTTCCCAACCGAAAAATACAACAAAACAGAGCAATCGCCGAGTTTATAATCCTTCCTTTTTCTGTTTATATCATTCGTGGGTGTTTCTGTTTTCAACCAATAAAATTCGAGATTCATACAATTATATACACAAATCGATATTATTCGATTTTACATATGGCAAGTTTAACCGTGATACTGCATTATTCTGGCAAGTGGAACAGTGAGTAACTATGTCGATTATTCGATTTAGGGGATACTGATAAAGGAGTATGTGCCGTACAATGATTTGGTTGCTTCAATTTTGAAACAACTAGATATAGATTTATGCTCAAAGTCAATTAAAATTAAATACAAAGTAGATGGAAATTGCACGCCAATGGAAATACATAACGACATAGGTTACAAGGTGTATGTAGAGTTGAAAAAAATGAACAGAGAATTCGGGATGTGTATCGATCCGACCGGTTGTTTTGAGCATTTGCACTTCGCTTGGTAGTTTGGGGGCACGAGTAGCTCCGTGTGATGTATTAGGACTTGTGTGCAAAATCTGAGTTCATTCCGAGTTGATTTGATATGCTTCGACGTGAGTTTTTTGAAGTTGAAAGTTCATTAAGTTTGATTTGAGGTGTGTTTCGTTGTTTCAATATTGTTATGTGTGTTTTGTGGCCTCGAGTAGGTCCGTATTATGATAAGGAACTTGTTGATATGTTTTGACGGGGTCCCGAGGATCTCAGGTGAGTTTCGGATAGGTTTAGGTTGTGTTGCGCTCGTTTTTCTTATGTTTCGACGTCGTTTCTTCAAGCATAAATGGTACCACATTGAACAACTGAGCTCTGATTTCTGTTTTAATTGAAGCATTAGATCCGTATCGTAATTATTGAGCCATAGCAAAAAGAATCGTCAACTTTGGATAACGTACGAGGATTTTATGGTCATTTTACTAAGAATTGGGTTGCCAGATTTTTCAGATTAATTACGAAATTGCCACTGATTGCTATTTAAAAATCTGCACTATTTCCAAATATTGACATCCTTTCAAAGGGAATCCACTGGAGGCATCAAAAGTGAGTTTCGAGATCTTTTGGGATAAGAAACGAGGCAGAATAATATTAAAACAAGGGTTTTGTTCCTTTAACATATTTTGAGTTGGCCTAAAGTTTCATAATATGAATTTTTGAGTTTTGAACACCGATTCGGAGTCGCATTTGAGTGAAACTAGTATGGTTGAACTGTAATTGAATGCGTTGACAAATTTTGTGAGTTTTGTCGGGTTCCAAGGTACGGGCTCGGGTTGGGCTTTTTGTCGGTTTTGGGCTTTTGATTAAAGATTCGACCTTTTTCAATTGGGAATCGTTCTTTTAGCATTGTTTGATGTATTTGAGTTGTTTTTTTATTAGTTTCGAGCCGTTCAGAGGCCGGAACGCGCGTGATGGCATTCTTGGAGCATCGCTTGGCTTGCTCGGCATTGGAATTTGGCTTGTTTAAGATAAGTAACTCTTCTAAACTTAGTGCTGAGGGTATGAAACCCCAAATTATGTGTTATGCGATTGGTGTTGAGGTGACGCACATGCTAGGTGACGGGCGTGTGGGCGTGCACCCTATGAGTTGTGACTCTGTTGTTTCCAGGGCACTGTTTAGTGGCCCACTTTGTTGATATTTGCGTTTTTCACCATGTGATAAGTAATTGAGGTGTACTTCATGCTAGAGATCATGTTTAGGCTTTATGCTTATATTGTTGGGACTCCTAGCGGTCGTTCCTTGTTGTCATCTCATTGATTTCATTGATATTTCATACTCAGTCGCATTCATGCATTCATATTATATCTTTGTCTCAATTATTACTTATTGATACATCATATCATTATTCCGGTTCATTTTTCATGACATTGTGAGCTCGTGGGTGAGACTGGAGAGATTGATGACTGAGTGAGGCCGGGAGCCTGGTTATGAGTGGCAGTTATGGGATCGGGCTACATGCCGCAGCATGTTTTATTAATTAATGACTGAGTGAGGCCGAGGGCCTGATTGATTTATGCCATGATTGGCTTGTTATAGCGCTTGGGCTGAAGGAGCCTCTCCAGAGTCTGCACACCCCCAGTGGGCGCGGTTGATTATATTCAGGGATGGATCTTCCCTTAGCATGGAGATGGATCTTCTCCATGGTTCTTTTAGCATTGTTTGATGTATTTGAGTTGTTTTTTATTAGTTTCGAGCCATTCGGAGCTCAGAACGCGCGTGATGGCATTCTTGGAGCATCGATTGGCTTGCTCGGCGTCGAAATTTGGCTTGTTTAAGATAAGTAACTCTTCTAAACTTAGTGCTGAGGGTACGAAACCCCAAATTATGTGTTATGTGATTGGTGTTGAGGTGACGCACATGCTAGGTGACGGGCGTGTGGGCGTGCACCCTGTGAGTTATGACTCTGTTGTTTCCAGGGCACTGTTTAGTGGCCCACTTTGTTGATATTTGCGTTTTTCACCATGTGATAAGTAATTGAGGTGTACATCATGCTAGAGATCATGTTTACGCTTTATGCTGATATTGTTGGGACCCCTAGCGATCGTTTCTTACTGTCATCTCATTGATTTCATTGATATTTCGTACTCAGTCGCATTCATGCATTCATATTATATCTTTGTCTCAATTATTGCTTATTGATACATCATATGATTATTCCGGGTCAGTTTTCATGACATTGTGAGCTTGTGGGCGAGACTGGAGATATTGATTACTGAGTGAGGCCGAGAGCCTGGTTGTGAGTGGCAGTTATGGGATCGGGCTGCACGCCGCAGCATGTTTTATTGATTTATGACTGAGTGAGGCCGAGGGCCTGATTGATTTATGCCATGATTGGCTTGTTATAGCGCTTGGGCTGAAGGAGCCCCTCCAAAGTCTGCACACCCCAGTGGTTGCGGTTGATTATATTCAGGGATGGACCTTCCCTTGGTATGGAGATGGATCTTCTCCATGACGCTGGATTTGGCCTGTTTCCTCGGTATTGGGTGACTTATAGTCAGTGTTGTATATGTTCCGGGATGGATTTCCCTGGGCCGCATGGGCCATATATAGTACCGAGTGGTTTTGTATGATGAGTGGAAAGTGTGATACAGTGAGGTTGAGTACTCTAAGAGTGTGAGTTATGATATATCTCTGAGATACATGGCATTGGCATGCATATATGGCATACATGCATAGAGACGCATTTTCCTCATATTGTACGGTATCACATCATTCATGACTTTATACACACATTGATATGTAGGCATAGAGTAGTATTTCACACTTATTATTTTAAAAGGAAATGAAACTTTTTTATCGTGGGAAGGATTTTTCAGGAAAATTAAAGTTTTCGAACCATCTCATAATTTTTCAATGATTTCGATAAAGGATTTGGGTTTTCACTGATATTCTTGAAAAGTGGAACTATTTTTCGGAAGACTGTGCAAAAGCTGAACGATTTTATCTCTGAGATTATTTCCTTGTTATATATGCTCTACGTTGTATGAACTGTTGTTGGTTAATGGTGTTGGACCCGACCATATTCCTGCTCGTCACTACTTTCAACCTGAGGTTAGGTTTGTTACCTTTTGAGTACATAGGGTCGGTTGTTCTCATACTGCACTTCCTGCACATTGTGTGCAGATCCCGGATGCTGGTGTTGTTGCGTTCGATGGATGCTGGATTTGAAAGCGTAACGGCGTTTCTGCTGTAGCTGCCTTTTGTTCACGGTAGCCTTATCGTGCGGCACTAATCCTTTGAATTCCTTCCACGCATTCGTATGCACACTTGAGTGCTCGATATCAGCTGTGCATCGATGGCTTTTGATTCCCTGGATGAGGTGCGAGATATGATTTTTGTGTGTCAATGATGGGCCAGTCTGGAGGACTTGAGGCCGGGTTTTGACTGTAGCTTGAGCACAGAGGTGTTGATTGTGTGAGCATGTGATTTTGGATTTATATGTTCGGTATTGTCCCTATTAGTGGAATTTGTGGCTGGATGGCTACGTGATGAGTATGATGGGACTGCGAGATGTGTTCATATGGTTTGAATGTGACGTGAAGGGTTTGCTTGAGGTGTAGAAAGAACTATTGGGTGCTTGATTTCCATCTTGATTTGACGTATAGACTCGAGTTACGTGTATATTGGAGGGTCTTTCATGTTTTTTAGCTGAGAAATTAGTTAGGTTCTCATGCCTTGTTGAAGAGTTCAGAATCAAGAAGACTAAGTAATTGCGTAGTAGTTGTGACTGTGGAAGGGTATAGAAGATGTCAGTTTGAGACAAAGCGGGTGGCTTATCTTCTGCGGGGTGTCCTGAGGTTTGTGTGATTCCTATGTTGTTTTGTAGCGAATTCTCTTTTACCAGTGAATTATATGTGTTACGATTTGGATTTGGATCGCGTATGAGAGTTGGCTTGACTGATACAAGGGTGAATGTGAGAATTTCAGATGATCTGAGATATTAGATTGTTGGTGTTCCATGAGCTTATAAAGGATTTAGTTGAATTTCAGTGCGGGACTTTGGTAGCAACACAGTATGGTATAGTAAGTTATCAGATGCTTTATTCCTTGGCTTTGAGCCATGTGGGAGAGTCTGCTATTGATAAGTTGATTGCATGGTTATGTGTTGTATTGGTTTCAGTTTGAGGTATACTGGTGAATCAGTTATGGCTTACAGAGGTTGAGGTCGAGGATGACTCGAGTGACGAAATTTCTGGATACAGGTTGTATTACACTCTACGAGTATATGAGAATCATGAAATAATTGAGTGGTTATTCATGAAAGGTGTAGTGTGCATTGTCACACCTCCTTTTTCTACCCCGAAAGGGATATGTAAGGGAGTTTTTTCAATTTAAGTGACAATCAAAACGAGATTATTTATCAAATTTAGAGTCGCCACTTGGGATAATTTATGGTGTCCCAAGACACCGGTTTAAAATCCCGAATCGAGGAAGTTTGGCTCTGTTATACAGTCCGCGAAACACAGAAATCCGGGTAAGGACTTCTGTTAACCCGGGAGAAGGTGTTAGGCATTCCCGAGTTCCATGGTTTAGCATGGTCGCTTTAATCATACCTGGCTTATTAAATGTTTTAATTTACTTATGTTAGAACCTATGTGCAATTACCTCTTTAAATTAAGAAATTATCTTAAAACGGGTCACGCGCACGTGTACCCATTTGTTTGGCGCGTCAAGAATCATGTCACGCGGACGTGTCCACAATTAATAACGCTTTATTGTTATTAAGAAGGTTAGTCGAAGTTGCGCGAACGCATACCCCGATTTATTTTTTAAAAGAATCGTAATATGTAACGTGAACGTGTACACAATCACGATGATTGATTTATTAAGAACGTGCCCAAAGTATATACTATCGATGTTTATGAATATTAATGGCCTAAGCATGCTCCTAACCACCCGAATAATAAAATCAGCATTATAATAACATAGACCCATTTATGCCCAATTCCCACTTCATTCTTACGTCAAACCCAAACTAATTTCTTTCCTCAAGCTTGGCCGACACCACTCACATCCAATTATCTTGTTGGCCCATTCACGTCTTATTATACTTTCTCTAGTTAGATCATTGATAGCTCCCTCTCCAAACATCACTGTCAGATTAGTAACCAAATTTTATGAAGCTAAAATTACGGCATCTAAAAGATAAGAAGCGATAACACAAAAAGTTCCAAATAATGAAAACTTAACTCATCTTTCTCATGTAAATTTGGGGGAAAGTGAAATAAGTAGGAAGCAGATCAAACAGTAGTTGAAATCCAAGTCAATCACATGCTCATCCATTCTAAAATCTTCAATTTATTACTCTTAGTCAAAATGACAAAATCATTAACTACAAATAAAGATGGAGAATCGTCAAATAATCAGCGGAAACCCCAGTTTCTTTTCAAGCTATTTTTTTTAAATTTAAAAAAAAATTAAGAGAAAATTAGGTTGACATTTCGAGCAACAAAGCAACAATATACAAGACCCCTGAAACAAAACAATCACATAACACATGCGGTGAACAATTACTATTAAGGCATTCCACAACAAACAAAGCAACAAAAATGTTAACTCGGACAATCGACCAAGCACAGTAACGGCAGACACGAAATAATAATGGCATGATATACTGTGAAGCAAAAATAGAAAGAAAGGTAGAAGTAGACCTTAATTATCTCAAAAAAAAACTTTGATTGAAAAATCGGGCTTAGTTCGAAAATAAACTCGGCAAACAGGGAGTGCACCGGAACCTTGAACAGCAACAAGGCTTGACCGGAATCGACCTTGGCTGACTCAAAAAGCTCATTGCAAAACACTGGTTCGCCGGATTTTGTGCAGGTCTGAGGCTGTTCCGGCGATTTTGTGTGTCGATGGTTGTGTCCAAAATGGTCTGTTGCGGCTGATTTTGGTTCTCTTGGTTTAGGGTGTGTGGAAGGGGAAGAAGGGGTCATTGATCGTGAGATGCAGCAGCAGGGATGGCAAAAATGGGTGTTTTTGGGTGTGACGTTTCTGGAGGGGATCTCTTTATGAAAAAACGGCTGAGAGCTCTTAGCTAGGTCTAGGTCTAGGTCTAGGTCCTTTTGATTTTAGGAGTTAGGTATTATTTTATAGGGGGTAGGAATTAGGTTAGGTCAAATGCGGAATGGGTATGGGCTCAATGTTTTGGGCTATCCGAAATTGGGCCTTTTTCAATTAAGACCAAACAAAATTAGCTCCAAATTCATACTCTTTCTTCTAAAATAAGACCAAAAATACTACACCATTTACTAATTAATCCTACTTAAGTAAAATAACTATTAAAATAAAACTATCCGTTAAAACAAACCTATTTTTGGTTTTTTTACATATCATACTAAAAGATAAAAAATGGAAAAATCATTGTAAAATTAAGATAATATTCATGGAACTTTTTTTTTTGTATTTTTGAATTTTATGTAAGGTAGACAAAAAGTAACTAGACAAAAATATTAATTAGCTAAATAAAAGAAAAATATTTTTGTGATAAAATAAAGTAAAAGAGTCAAAACTAGTTGAAATAGCCATATTAGACCTAAACTAAATATTTACGCTAAAATGTGTAAAATCTTCGGGAGGGTCAAAAATTACATGTCTACAGCTGCCCCTCTTTGACTGGAAGACGAAGAGTTTTCAGACAAAGAACGACGAGACGAGTTTTTTGACCCGACCCTTATTTAGAGAGACCAAAAACTAAAAGAAAGAAGAATGTGACCGAGCCCTGGTATCTGAGCTGCCTACATATCCTTGGCTATAAAGGAATCAGGGCACGTGTAGTTCAGCAGTAAGAACAGTGATGGAGTATCGAGGTACAGAGCTGATTGAAGTGCCGTCGAGGTTCCAGTCCGCGGTTCGTGCCATTACATCAAAATAAAAGGAAAACGTACAACAAAATATAATAGAAAAATACAAGATCATATCTACTTCTTGTCTTGAATCTTCCTTGAATCTCCACTTTCTCCTTCAACATGAAACTGAAAATTCGCACTATTCTTCAGGTGGGCATCCTGCTGACTTGAATTTGAAGAAAACTGGAAGTTGACCCTGTTCTTCAGCGGGGCATCCTGCTGCTTGCACTTGAAATAAACTTGAACTTGGAGTAGACTTGAGCTTGAATACCTTGTTCCTCAGGCGGCTCGTCCTACTTCTGATTTGATTTAAAAATTGCCCCTATTCTCCAGGCGGGTTCCTGCTGCTTCTGACTTAATCTTGAAACTATAAATTGACCCTGTTCTTCGGGCGGGATTCTCCTGGTGCTTCTTGAACTTGAAATTGAAACCTGAACACTGACCCTGTTCTTCAAGTGGGCTCCTAATGCCTCTTTGACTCGAACTTGTAAACCGAAAGTTGACCCTGTTCTTTAGGCGGGATTCTCCTGATGCTTCTTGAACTCGAAAATTGACTCTGTACTTCAAGCGGGCTCCTAATGCCTCTCTGGCTTGAAATTGTAAACTGAAAGTTGACCCTGTTCTTCAGGTGGGACTCTCCTGACGCTTCTCTAACTTGAAATTAAAAGTTGACCCTGTTCTCTAAGCGGGCTCCTGATGCCTCTCCGACTTGAATATTGAAAACTGAAAGTTGACCCTGTTCTTCAGGTGGGATTCTCCTGATGCTTCTCTAACTAGAACTAGAAAACCGAACGCTGACCCTGTTCTTCAGGCGGGCTCCTGATGCCTGTTGAACTTGAAAATTGAAAGTTGACCCTGTTCTTCAGGTGGGCTCCTGATGCCTCTCTGACTTGAAATTGTAAACTGAAAGTTAACCCTGTTCTCTAGGCGGGCTCCTGGTATTTCTCTGACCTGAAACCAATTTCTGAAACATTGCCCCTCGTTCTCCAAGTGGGTGCCTACAATCAAAAATAACAAAACAAACAAAATTTTCTGCCCCAGTTTGCACTAGGAAGATTTGTGAGTTGTTAGCAGTACTATAAATCAACTAGGCTATTGCTGAAAGATACAATGATTAGAGTAAAATTAAAGACTCGGCTAGGATGTGCGTCTCCTGTGAGATTGAGCTTAAGGAAAACTATAAACTGAGCTCAACTAAACTAAGAATTGACCCTATTCTCCAGGCGGGACCCCTGAACTCAAGGATAACAAAAGATTAACAACTTAAGAAAACTAAAAACTTACCCTATTTTCCAAGCGGGACCCCTGAACTCAAGAAAAACTAGAGATTAACGACTTAAGGAAACTAAAACTGACCCTATTTTTCAGGTGGGACCCCTGAACTCAAGAAAAACTAGAGATTAACGACTTAAGGAAACTAAAACTGACCCTATTTTCTAGGCGGGACTCCTGAATTTAAGGAAAACTAAGACTAACAACTTAAGGGAACATAAAATTGACCCTATTGTCCAGGCGGGACCCCTGGACTTAAGGAAAGCTGTAGATTAACAACTTAAGAAAACTAAAACAGACCCTATTTTCTAGGAGGAATCCCTGAACTTAAAGAAAACTAAGACTAACAACTTAAGAGAATTAAAAGTTGAACCTATTTTCCAGGTGGGACCCCTGAACTAAAGGAAAGCTAAATACTAACCACTCAAGAAAATTAAAAAATGACCATATTCTCCAGGCGGGGCTCCTGAACTAAAGAAAAACTAATACTAACAACTTAAGGGAACTAAAAACTGACCCTATTCTTTAGGAGGGATCCTTGAACTCAAGGAAAACTAAAGGCTAACCACTCAAGAAAATTAAAAATGACCCTATTCTCCAGGCGGGGCTCCTGAACTTAAGAAAGCTACTTAAGAAAACTAAAATTGACCTTATTCTCCAGGCGGGACCCCTGAACTTTAAGAGAAGCTAAATATTGATTTCTTAAGGAAGCTAACAACTGACCTTATTCTCCAGGCGGGATCCCTGAACTCAAAGAAAACTAAAAACTGACCACTTAAGAAAATTAAAACTGACCCTATTCTGCAGGCGAGGCTCCTGAACTTAAGGAAAGCTAGAGGTTAACAACTTAAGAAAACTAAAATTGTCCTATTCTCCAGGTGGGACCCCTGAACTTAAGGAAAACTAAGACTAACAACTTAAGGGAACTAAAAACTGACTCTCTTCTCCAGGAGGGATCCCTGAACTTAAGAAATGCTAAAGACTAACCACTTAAGAAGATTAAAAATGACCCTATTCTCCAGGCAGGACCCCTGAACTCAAGAAAAACTAGAGATTAACGACTTAAGGAAACTAAAACTGACCTTATTTTCCAGGCGGGACCCCTAAACTTAAGGGATGCTAAAATATCTTCCTACTAGGGAGAATGCCTAGGAGGTACGGTTCTTCTCAACTAGGGAAAATGTAGGAGGTGAAAACCTTCTCAACTAGGGGAACGCCTAGCAAGTAAAACCCTTCTCAAACAGCCTTTGGGCTGACAAAATTTGGGCGCGTCACTTCAAAAATTCAAGCTTTCCAAGCTTTGATTTGGACATGGTCTTCGTCCCTGTTTCAAACAAAGAAAACTTGTGAGTTTAAACTTGGTGGTTGGTTTGTGGCCTTGACTTTGAGGGTGATTGCTCCTTCACATGCCATGATAACTTTGATTTCAACTTGAAAAACCTTGCTTGTTTATTGACTAACCACTTTCTCTGTCACCCTTATCACAGAAAACACCTCTGATCCGTTTAAACCCAATACCCTCTATCTATTGCATTGTGCTCATGAATTGACATATACCGAACCTCTGTATTTCACATGAATCCCAAAGCCCGTCAATTGTCACCAACACAGTGCGCATACTACTCTTTCCTGACTTAAGACACTTTGATGTACTAGCCAGACTCCGCTTTGTGCAATTGGAAAGCTGGTAGCAAATTTAGAAGTCATTTCTCACTTGTGTTGATAAAATAGACTCAAGAAAATGACTTAAACAAATCAAGAGGAACATAGTAAGGGGACAATGGAAAGAAATGATATCTAACAGGAAAATCACCTAGTAGAAACTTATCAGATGTGGATACTAACTCTAATGACCATGACATACACTTTTGGATTAAGTGGCCTAATCTTTCTAGCAAGTCTAATGTTCAATTCTTGTTGTACCTCTTAGTCGTGAAACTAGGTTTCAATGCTCCGATTATCCTTTCTGATTCGCGATCCTTATTCGACTTGTAGTGCCCGAAGGGTTTTCACCATCAAGCCTCTCTCATTTTGCTCTTTCTCTCAACTCACCGTCGCCTTATGGTGCCTGTGAAGGTTTTCACCAATAAGACTCTCTCATTTTGTTCTTTTCTTCTTATTTCCTCTGATTCTGCAGATGACAAGTCATTAACCATGGTGAAAATATCATATGCTCTTGGTATGGCTAACTTAGCACTCTCAAAGATTATCTGGGAGGTATTTTTTGGACTGTAATGTGGCTTTTGGACAGGGTTAGAAAGAAAGGATATCGTAAAGGCTCAAAATAACTAAGATAATAGGGTTAATTTATTTACAACTTTTGGAATCCATCTCAAAACTTTGCCCCAATTTCTAAAACAAGAGAATTAGATTCTAAGAAAAACCACCCGACTCTTGACTTCATGGGATTACGAAATATTTGGTGCGACCGAACGGTAAGACTGCCTACGTATCTTGTGGTGACAAGAATCAGGTCGAACGTAGTTCACAAAGATACTTTCTTTTTGTTGCTATTTTTCTTTTTCCTTTTTCTTTCTTTTTCCTTCTCTTTTTTTTCTTTTTTCTTTTTCCCTTTTTTTTTATCTTTATTTTCTCTTTTTTTTTTAATTTTCCTTTTGGAATGAACTTTCTAAAATAAACCTATGGGGACATGAACTTTTGTTTTTCGTATGACTCTAACTGGATTCCAAAAGAGGGAAGGTCAAAGAAATCAGTACAGGCTCAAAAGGGTATTGAATGGTATAAGTGTTTGGGTAGCTGAAAAGGGCCTCCCAATCCCTAAAAATGCCAAGTACAGCACATGCAACTTGAGGATGAAAATTGAAGATCATACACAATATTTCTTTTGCGGCTTCGGCATTGATATCACTGATATGCCTTCCACTTTTCACGCCTTGTCAAGTACAGAACCCTCGTTGGGTGATTCCCTCTTCACAATGGATATCCTCTATCAATTCGGAGAAAACTTTCTTGACTTTATCTTGTAACTTGAGATGCACTCGACTCAAAGTTGCTTGCTTCAAATTGTCCGAGATGCACTCTCCTTTAACGAATTCTTGTCATCCTATTAACTTCTCAAATTATCTGCCCCAGTTTCACACAGTTCGGGCTTTAAATGATCTTAAAATGCCTTTAGTTATTTCCCTCAAATGTCCCTATCTTCTTCAAAATTATTCCATTGTTTCATGATTAAACTAACTTTTAAGACCAGGTTGAGAATTCCACATGCATGTCATGCCACTAGATTCACCATGAAAAGAACTATAAAAGAAAACGAGAACTAAACAAATACAGACTAGAAATAACAAAAATAGAAGATTACATTAAACAGACGGTGAAAGGGTTCGAACAACAAAACCAGCAAACTAATCTGAGGTTACAACCCTGAAACAATCCTAGATAACACTAAATGAGTTACTACGACTAAACGAACTAGGCAAAATAAAAGGATAGAAGGGTTTGAGTCACAAGACAATGTTCGAATTACAACCATGAAATAACCCGGACAACAGAAATGACAACAAAATAAACCACCAAGACTCCTTCCCGGCTAGCCACGAAAGGAGCATCTTTCCAATCACCAAGCTCAACATCTTAGCCACTGAGTTCCGTATCAACAGTACTAGGACCTTCACAAGTCTCCATCACATTGACCTTAGCAAATTGCTCTTGGGTCCCTTTTTCCGGCTCGTTCGTAAGATCAACTTTCAGAACCAAGACTGATAGCGCTAAAAGCTTTGCGGCAAGTAGCCCTCCAAGGATCTCGGAAGAGTCTTCATATTCCTTTTCAACGCAGATCATACCCACCATATGCGTCTCGTTATGAACAGGCAATGGACTTTGGCTAGTGTTTACCGCATCTGGATTTTGTACGACAATGTCACCTGCCTCAATAAGCTTCTAAACTGCTCTTTTCAGATGTCAGCACTTTTCTATGTTGTGACCCGGGGCATTAGAGCAATATGCGCACCTTTGAGAATAATCAAAATTCTTTGGAAGAGGGTTCGGCATTTTTATCTGAATTGGCTTCATCATGTCCAATTGCCTCAACCTTTGGAACAAACTGGAATATGATTCTCCAATGGGAGTGAAAGTCTTTTCCTTTTGCTTTTGCCTTCTCATTTTGTACTCTGGCCTCGGTTGGAACCATTTGCGGGTAGGTGGTTGATATGCTTGAGGGGACGGGTAAGATATTTGTGGAAGTGGTGCAGGCCATCGCGGGTACTGTGGATGTGGAGCATATAGTGGTGCATTGTGGACGGAGTAGTGGGAAGGTGAGGTATGACTTTGGGGATTTTGTGGAGAGAAGTAGCATTAGGGAGGGTTACCTAGAGCACAGGGATATCCATAGGGTCGATATTGAGGCTGAAAGCGTTGAGCAGGAATGCCCATTGGATCCCGTCATTGGCGAGGCTCAACAACATCTTTTCTATTTCTCTTTCATCCACCCAAACTTACCGAGATGTTCTGAACGTCTTCTTTAGTATATTTCAATGCAGAATAACTCATGATTTTGCGTGACTTGATTCCCTCTTCTACCATCTCCCCGATTTTTACCACATCATTGAAAGGTTTACCCAAGGCCGAGATCAAATGACTGAAGTAGGTGGGCCCCTAGGCTTGTAGGAAAAGCTCAACCATTTCTTCTTCACCAATCGAGGACTGACTCGAGCAGCTTGTTCCCTCCATCTGAGCCCAAACTCCCTAAAACTTTCCTCGGGTTTCTTTTCTATCTTAGATAGGGAGGACCGGTTTGGGATAATGTCTAGATTGTACTGAAAGTGTCGAACAAAATCTTGAGCCATGTCATCCCATGCATGCCACTTATTGACATCTTGACGAGTAAACAATTCAAAGGCTGCCCCAGTCAAGCTCTCACTGAAATACGCCGTCAACAAATCATCTTTCCCGCCAACACTTCTCATTTCACTGCAATAACCCCTCAGATGGGCTACCGGATCTCCACGTCCATCATACAAGTTAAACTTTGGCACTTTAAACTCCGCAGGCAGATGAACATCAGGGAACATACACAAGTCATTGTAAGACATGTTAATCTGATTTTTCATCCCTTGCATGTTCATTAAGGACTGTTGTATACCTTTCATCTTCCTGGATATCTCCTCTCGCCCTTCCTTTCCTGTGAACTTTTCATTTTCAACATGAGGCTCATTCCGAGGGCTATGATGGTATGAGTCAGAGACCTTGTGGGCAACCTCTGAGGGGTAATATTGGGCATCATGAGTTTTGAGTGGGTGTTCATTGTTGGATCTAAGGAGGGAAGATTGTTGAGAAGTTATGATCGTGGGGATAGTGGATATGACAGGTGGGCAATTTTTGGGAAAGGTAGTTGGAGAACGAGTGATGGAGCTACTAGGGTGGTTGGGAAAGCTGTGAAAAGCGGGAAAATCTAGAGTGTATGGAGGATCATCTGGCACTATGACCGGAGTTTGGGTAAGGATAGCACCAAGGAAGCTAGGTGGTGGCGAGGGTGGTGCCTTCCCAGTCATCCAAGCCTGATATATGTCCATCATATGTTGTCTTAACATCCTAACCTCTTCAACCAACCCAGTGTCCTGTTCAACCAATTGCTTTCGGGCACCGGTAACAACCAACTCAATTCTGTTGTCATCTGCCATTCCCTTACGACTTTATGTTGTAGAGAAGAGCTACCACTTTAAGAACCACAAACCAACCACCCTTCTACTATAATGAAGATAACAAAGAGGAACAAAATGAAGTCATCATGTTAGCGTTAGGGCATTTAACATAAGATAATCTCACATTATAAGCAATGCACCTAGTCACAATTATCGATTTTAAAATGACTTCGAGGGTATGAAGGTCATATGGCATCATCCCAATTTCACTCTTTTTACTCCATTTCCTTCTTCATTTTCCTTTCTAGCACTGCTTGATTTTTTATTTTCTTTCTCCTCTTTTCTTTTTTGCTTATCGCTCTTTTCTTTCCTCTCATTTTTCACGTCCCACAACTTCATTCTCTTTTTTTTTCCTTCTTTTCCTTCTTTTTATTCTTTTTCTTTTAATTTTAAAAAAAAAGATTCGATCGTACCCTATGTAGGTTGCCTACGTATCATGTCCCTCATGAATCAGATCAAACGTAGTTCTGGAAGATCGGAAATAAAGTAAACAAACTAACGTTCTCTTTTTTTGTTTTTACCTTAATGACTATTCTGATGAGAAAAAAGAAATAAAAGAAGCAAATTTTTTTTTGAATTTTCTAGACATCATGTTCTATAACCTATTCTAAACTCAATCTTAAACGAGCATATATATTTTTTTGAAACAAATACTCTATGAGTAATTATTAAGGAGAACAACCTAGAAGAAAAAAAATATTTTTTGATTCTTTTTTTTTAGGAAGGAAATCTAAAGAATAAACCAAAGAAAAATATTTTTTGGTATCCTGAAGAAATATTTTGAAACGAGAAATGAAAAGATAAAAAAAATATTTTAGATTTCAGTTTTTGATTACCTAAGGGAAAAACTCAAAAGATAAAGTATATTTTTTCTTCTATGTACAATGTCCTAAAGTTCTAGTGAAAATAAAAAGAATATTTTTTTTTTTATATATTTTCCAAAGAAGAACCTTAAAAAGAAAATATTTTTGGATTTTTGAAATTAATATCTTTAAGAAAACTTCCAAAGAGGTATTAAAAGAAAATTCTCATTTTTTTTTGAATTTGTTTGTATCAATATACTAAAGAAAATATAAAAGCAATTTTTATTTGAGTTCTAGATATTAATTTCCTAAAAGAAAGGCACCTCAAAAGAATTTTTTTTAATTAATTTTCTATATTAGTATTTCTAAAGAAAATTTCTAACGGAAATATAAAAAGCAAAATCTCTTTTTTTGTTTGTTTTTGTTTTATAACTCATTTTTTCAAATACAAAATAGGAAATACAATAACAAAAAGAACTCGACAAACTTACTAGACTATGACGGACTTCAACATCCCTTAAAAGACTCGATATTACTGTACAAAACTAGAAGGTTAAACATGACATAAAAAGAAAAACAGGCTCAAAACATAAAAAAAATCTCCTTAAGCAATTCCTGAATGAGCGATCTTGACTAGATGGTCCTAGGGCGTCTGTCATGCCCAAACTCCGGTAAACAGATCCACACCTATATGAAAAAATTAAGACCAAATAAAGTTAAAGACCTAGAACACTATGTGAGACAGTAAAACATCCTATCGGACACATGCAAGATATGATTGAGGCTATTTTTGCAAAATGGCTTATGTGGCCAAAAGGTGGCTAGAAGCGCAAGATTTGGCTAAGACCCCGCGAAGCCAAGAATCTAAGACTCGCTAAGAAGATCGGACCCTATGTGGGCTGCCTATGTACTCCGCCCCGAAAGACGAGAATCAGGTATGCATAGTTCGGGCAGATTGGATACGAGCGAGAATTAAAAAAAAATAACTAATTTAGGGAAAATATATTTTTCGTCTCTTTTTTTTAAATTTTTTTTTATGGGAAAGTGCAAAATCTTTTTGGATTTTCATTTTCATTTTTCTTTGGTCTTTTTCTTGGAAAAAATTGTGAAAGAAAAATACAACTAGGCCCTACTTGCTTCATTTTTATACTTCACCCTCTTTTCTTTCTCATTTAGCCTCAACCCTCATTGGTCCGCCAAATGACCCCTTTTACCCTTGAAGATTGCAACATGTAGCACATAGGATGCATCAGGATGGTCTTTTATTTTTGGGTACACCTATCCTAGACGGACCCAACCCCTGTGTTGAGTCCCATTAAGTCAAATGCACGTGATGCAAACAAACGTTCCTACTAGGGATCCGGCATGAGGCTATGTTATTCTAGGTTTAAACTTGGGGCTGTGTTCTAGACCCGGCTTACCCGAGCGGACAGCTCGAGCCGAGGTGGGGGCAACGTACCGGAAGCACGAAAGTCTACCCGGCCTTGTTGCTGACCCAAGCCCCATTATAATTGGTATGACTTCTAACAGAAAGTGGGCCACGCATACGTGTGAACCTAATTTTAGAAGACTCAGAAGGGTGGTGTAAGAAGGTATTTTAATATAATTCAAATAATATCGAAATGGTAAATAAACAGCAATTAGCACATTAGGTTCACAAAATACAGTAATATTAACAATAAATAAAGCCAAGTAAAAATCATATTAAAAGCTCGAATTCTTGAACCCTGAACCAGAGATTCTGGGTTCTTTTCCCCAGCAGAGTCGCCAGAGCTGTAACACCTCCTTTTTCTACCCTGAAAGGGATATGTAAGGGAGTTTTTCCAATTTCAGTGACAATCAAAACGGGATTATTTATCAAATGTAGAGTCGCCACTTGGGATAATTTATGGTGTCCCAAGTCACCGATTTAAAATCCCGAATCGAGGAAGTTTGACTCTGTTATACAGTCCGCGAAACACAGAAATCCGGGTAAGGAATTCTGTTAACCCGGGAGAAGGTGTTAGGCATTCCCGAGTTTCATGGTTTTAGCACGGTCGCTTTAATCATACCTGGCTTTTTAAATTATTTAATTTACTTATTTTAGAACCTATATGCAATTACCTCTTTTAATTAAGAAATTATCTTAAAACGGGTCACACGCACGTGTACCCATTTGTTTGGCCGTCAAGAATCATGTCACGTGGACGTGTCCACAATTAATAACGCTTTATTGTTATTAAGAAAGCTTAGTCGAAGTTGTGCGAACGCATACCCCGATTTATTTTTTAAAAGAATCGTAATTATGTCACGCGAACGTGTACACAATCACGATGATTGATTTATTAAGAACGTGCCCGAAGTATATACTATCGATGTTTATGAATATTAATGGCCTAAGTATGCTCCTAACCACCCGAATAATAAAATCAGCATTAAAATAACATAGACCCGTTTATCCCAATTCCCACGTCATTCTTACGTCAAACCCAAACTAATTTCCTTTCTTAAGCTTGGCCGACACCACCCATGTCCAATTATCTTGCTGGCCCATTCACGTCTATATTATACTTTCTCTAGTTAGATCATTGATAGCTCTCTCTCCAAACGTCACTGTCAGATTAGTAACCAAATTTTATGAAGCTAAAATTACGGCAGCAAAAAGATAAGAAGCGATAACACAAAAAGTTCAAAATAATGAAAACATAACTCATCTTTTTCATGTACATTTGGGGGAAAATGAAATAAGTAGGAAGCAGATCAAACAGTAGTTGAAATCCAAGTCAATCACATGCTCATCAATTCTAAAATCTTCAATTTATTACTCTTGGTCAAAATGACAAAATCATTAACTACAAATAAAGATGGAGAATCGTCAAATAATCAGCGGAAACCCTAGTTTCTTTTCAAGCTGTTTTTTTTAAATTTCAAAAAAATTAAGAGAAAATTAGGATGACATTTCGAACCACAAAGCAACAATATACAAGACCCCTGAAACAAAACAATTACAGAACACATGCGGTGAACAAGTACTATTAAGGCATTCCACAACAAACAAAGCAACAAAAATGTTAACTCAGACAATCGACCAAGCACAGTAACGGCAGACACGAAATAATAATGGCATGATATACTGTGAAGCAAAAATAGAAAGAAAGGTAGAAGTAGACCTTAATTATCCCAAAAAAAACTTTGATTGAAAAAACAGGCTTAGGTCGAAAATAAAATCAGCAAACAGGGAGGGCACCGGAACCTTGAACGACAACAAGGCTTGACCGGAATCGACCTCAGCTGACTCAAAAAGCTCATTGCAAAACACTGGTTCGCCGGATTTTGTGCAGGTCTGAGGCTTGACCGGCAATTTTGTGTATCGATGGCTGTGTCCAAAATGGTCTATTGCGGCTGATTTTGGTTCTCTTGGTTTAGGGTGTGTGGAAGGGGAAGAAGGGGTCGTTGATTGTGAGATGCAGAAGTAGGGACAGCGAAAATGGGTGTTTTTGGGTGTGAAGTTCACTGATGGCCTTGAGGTGTCGAAGAAGATCAAGTTCAGGAGGGGATCTCTTTATGAAAAAATGGCTGAGAGCTCTTAGCTAGGTTTAGGTCTAGGTCCTTTTGATTTTAGGAGTTAGGTATTATTTTATAGGGGGTAGGAATTAGGTTAGGTCAATTGGGGAATGGGTATGGGTTCAATGTTTTTGTGATGACCTTTTTGGGTCATCACTTGCTTTTAAATTAAATTATGTGTTCTGAGGCCTTAAAATCCTCTTTTATCTTCACCTCGATTTGCGTACGCAGTCCGAGCGTGTAGCCAGAAAGCTTAAATGAGAAAATCTGTGAAAAATGATAAATTTTGACTATAAAATGAATTAATTTGACTTCGGTCAACGTTTTGGGTAAACGGACCCGGACCCGTGATGTGACGGTCCCGGAGGGTCCGTAGGAAAATATGGGACTGGGCGCATGCCCGGAATCGAATTCCGAGGTCCCAAGCCCGAGAAATGAATTTTTAAAGAAAATTATTTTCTGGAATTGTTTAAAGTATTTTGAAATAAAATTTGATTAGAACATGATGGTATCGGGCCCGTATTTTGGTTCCGGCGCCCGGTACATGTCTTATATATGATTTAAGATGATTCTGTGAAATTTGGTTAGAAACGGAGTCCGTTTGACGTGATTCAGACCTTAATTGCAAAAAAATTGATGTTTAAAGAAGTTTTGAGAAAATTTCATTGATCATGAGGTTTAATTCGATGTGCATGATGTTATTTTGATGATTTGATTACATGAACAAGTCCGTAGGATGTTTTTGAGGTTTTGTGTGCACTTGGTTTGGAGTTCCGAGGGCTCGGGGGAGTTTCGTGTAGGTTCCGGGATGTCTTAGGCTCATAGTTGTTGCAGGTCCAGAGAAGTGGAAAGCCCCTGAACAAACCAGTGCTGTCCGCACAAAATGGAGTGCTACCGCGGAGGGGCCTGTGCGGCCGCACTAGATTTGGTGCGGTCCGCGGTGAAGAACACTTCACTGGTCTGATTTCGGAAGCCTACATCTTTTAATCTACAAGGAATTTTGAGATTATTCAAAAACGAAAGTTGTAGCCCTTCGTGTCTATTTTCCAGAAAGGTAAAGAAATAATAATTTGGATGTCTGTAGAGAAAGTTATGGCAAAAATACTAAGACATGTCTCTGTAGAACACAGGAAGCATGTGCGGCCGCGGTTGATTTTGTGCGGTCCGCACAGGGCATCTGAGGGCAGTATATTTAGACGGGATTTTCAGTTATTTTTCATTTTTTAAGACCCCAAAAACATAAGAGGCGATTTTTCAAACAGCCTTTCATCTCCAAATCAATTGTAAGTCGTTTCTAACTAGTTTTCTTCAATTATTAACATCTTTTAACATGATTTCAATTTCAAATCAGTGATTTTCATGGGGGAAATTGGGTGTTTTGGGTAGAACCTAGGTTTTTCAAAAATTCGGGATTTGGACCTCGATTTGAGGTCCGATTTCAAAATAAATTACATATTTGAGCTCGTGGGGGAATGGGTAATCGGGTTTTGGTTTGAACCTCGGGTTTTGACCACGTGGGCCTGGGGATGATTTTGACTTTTTGGGCAAAAATTTGGGAAATTCATTTTTATGCAATCAAATCGATTCATTTAGCGTTTATTGATGTAATTAGGTAACTTGTGACTAGATACGAGCGAATTGGTGGTGGAATCAAGGGGTAAAGCTATAATTGGATCGTGAATTGTGTTCGTGGCATCGAGGTAAGTGTTTGGTCTAACCTTATCTTGAGGGATTAGGAGTTGAGTCCTATTTGCTATGTGATAATTATTGAGTACGACGTATAGGCATGGTGACGAGTATCTATACGTTGGTGGCTAGCATGCCCATGAGTCTTTATATTGTGATTATCATGACTTTGTTGTGTCTTTCATGCGTTTATTTACTGATTTTCTATGGTTATTTGATTTTATTCCGAGGTTATAGATTCCCTTATCTTATTTGCCTTGTGATTGTTGTTTGGGTGAGGAAGAGCGTAAAGCACGAAGGGTGTGTTACAGTTTCTCTACACTAAATTGCTGGTTTCCTGTTGATACTTGTTGTACCCCGCAGCATGATTTCCCCTTCCTACTTTCAATTGTACTGTGGTAATCCTCATATTAATTTGTTGTTCTTCTGTTACTATTCGATGTTTCCCCGGAGCATGTTTTCCCCCCTCCCATACTTGACTGTATATGACTGTTCTTCCTGTACTTCTTTTCTGCTGTATATAGTTAAATTGCATGGGTTTATTTGGTAGTCTGGTCCTAGCCTCGTCACTACCTCGCCGAGGTTAGACTAGGCACTTACCAGCATATGGGGTCAGTTGTGCTGATACTACACTCTGCACTCTTTTGTGCAGACCCCAGTGTTGTAGACTTCGGACCGTAGGTTGAAGGCTATTCTCAGTTCACGCGAAGATCCAAGGTAGACCTGCAGGCATCCGCAGGCCCTGGCGTTTCCTCTATCCTTATTTCTTGTTTCATTTTCCTTATATTCAGAAACAGTATATTGATATTTTCTTCAGACTTTGTATGTGGTAAATCTTAGACCGTCTGTGATACTGTGACACCAGTTCTGGGTAGTCGAGGTTCAAACAGTTGTATTAGATATTCGTGTTCAGATGGCTTATGGCTTCTTTCTTCCGCTTATGTTAAATTCCGTTGTTTAAATGTTATTATTATTATTAAAATTGCTAATGAATATAAAATGAGTGAAAAGGGTAAATTGTGAAATTAATTGGCTTGCCTAGCTCGTACTAGTAGGCATCATCACGACTCCCGAGGGTGAGAATCCGGGTCGTGACAGTTTTGGGCTATCCGATATTGGGCCTTTTTCAATTAAGACCAAACAAAATTAGCTCCAAATTTCATACTCTTTCTTCTAAAACAAGACCAAAAATACTATACCATTTACTAATTAATCCTACTTAAGTAAAATAACTATTAAAATAAAACTATCCGTTAAAAGAAACCTATTTTTGGTTTTTTTTTAAATATCATACTAAAAGATAAAAAATGGAAAAATCATTGTAAAATTAAGATAATATCCTTGGAACTATTTATTTATATTTTTAAATTTTATGTAAGGTAGACAAAAAGTAACTAGATAAAAATATTAATTAGCTAAATAAAAGAAAATTATTTTTGTAGTTCTTATTTTGTGATAAAATAAAGCAAAAGAGTCAAAACTAGTTGAAATAGCCATATTAGACCTAAACTAAGTATTTACGCTAAAATGTGTAAAATCTTGGGAGGGTCAAAAATTATATGTCTACATGCATGGATTAGGAATTTGCTCGGTTGCTTAGGAGTGTGGGTTACTTCCTTGGGTGTTAGTGTGCTAATGAGGCACAGATCATTCGGTCCGTCTAGTTAGTTTAATTGATATTTGAGCGGAGTAAGGCTTTCGAGAGGTTTCTAATGGGTTAAACATAAATATGTAGCAGTTGAGAATTTTTCAAATTTGTATATGGCTAGAAGCCGAGATTTACATTGGATGGTGTTGAGACTCGCGGTATTTCTACATCCTTATGGATTCTACATTTCAGTATCCGGAAAGGGGAAAGAAGCAACTTTAGATTCACGAAAGGTCTCTTCAGAGTGGGTATCTTAGTTGTGGTACTTTTGGGGTGCTTAAGAGGGAATTCAACGGCTTATGAGCCTTAGGGCGGTGTGGTTCCATGCTAGAGTTCATGGGGCACGTTTGGTTAAGGATCGTAGTGTTCTAGCAAGGAGAAGTATCAATTTGAAAGGCAAATTCAGGAAGGACTCGGAGAATTAGGACAACTTGATAGTAGGTTTGATTTGCAAAATAATGGATATAATCGGTTCTTTGGGTGCTTATGATGTGGTAGGTTTCTACAGGTGCTTCATGGCAATGCTCTTGGGTTTTGGCAGCCTGCGTGGCTTGGTTGAGATAGAGAGATTTATTTCTAATGGCTTGATTATGTGCAAATGAGTTTCGAAGAGTTTTTAATGGTTACTACCATGGTTCGAGGTGTCTATTTTACCGGTGTGTGGAACATGTTGCGAATAGGGATTTTCTCCTAGATGAGATCAAATGTAAGGTTTCTAACTGGCTGAGTATGTAGTTTATGGTGACTCGGAGTGGATTGTGAGATGTTCGTACTTTTAATACGATGACATGGTATATGCGGTGTGTTGTGTGGGATTCATATTTGCATGAGAAAGGTCACGGTGTATTCTTAGGCAGCATGGACGGTTTCAGATGACTAGGTGAATGATATTACTCTTTGGTATGACTTGATGAAAGTATACATTTCAGAAGGGGCAATGTGTTTTGATTTATGTATACTTCATTGGTATTGCGGCACTCTCCTGGTTAATCGACTGCTGATATTCATATTTTGCTATGTGGAACTGAAGAATTATAGAAATATTCCTCCTGGGATGATCATGTATGAGAGATGTGTTAGACATTCGGGCGGTGGAGATGGGATCAGATATGGTGATTCGTGTGTTCTATGGATTTGGAGACTAGGAGTTCTTATGAGCATATTGTATCATGGTTGTGGATTCTGAAGTCGTGGCCGAAGCTAGCCAGATGATAGTATGTGTTATGATTAAGTCATTGTGGAACATCGGGGGGTTATTTATCTATTTGTGGGTGACTAGAGCTGATTTGGGAGTCCATTGGTAGGCCCAATTAGGATGTGTATTCTACACCGAGTAAGATTGGTTGGCTCCATACTGCTATCACTGAGGGATGTGCCATTTGGTTATTGTTGAGATTATTCATGTTCTGAAATGATTCGTGAGTTACTCTTCTATGCTACGAGGAGTTGTGAATTGTGGGTTATAAGCACACATGGTGCGGTTCTATTGGGGCCTTATAACGGAATTTCAGCAAGATGAGTATTTGAGTATTGCATGATTGATGGCGTATTGGTTATGTTCTTTCGGGGTTTGTATGGCACTGTGTAATTTGCCTCTCCGTGGTTATGGTAATGCACTTTAAGTACTTGATTTCGAATTCGCGTGGTTATTGATTTTGAGCAGGGTGGCTTGAGATATATGCCATGGATCAATGTTTGGATGGGGCATGCATTGCAGCAAAATTATGTTGAGGCATGAACCTTTGTGTTAAATTCGTGTGATGGTCCTACGGGGTATGATGGATTTTTAGTATTTCGGTGTGGCAGTACTTGTTAATCTTGCGGGACAGTTCTCTTGTTTCAGTCATTTTTCATGATTTGAGTACATTTAGATTGTTGCTTATTGGTGCACGGATTGCACGGTTTGTGGCTTTAGATTATGTTGATGTGGCATGTCACTAGAATGATTGTGTTGGATGAGATGAGGTCATTGGACCTAGAATGGATACTATCGTAATTGATTACAGCATAGTTGGAAGCATAATATTAGAAATCGGCTTAGAAATTGGCTATTGTTCTTGTCGAAGGAGGGAGAGTTCCATGACTTGTTGGTCTGATAAGTGATTACGAGTTTCTGCGTGTCTCTTTCATCATTGGCAGTGTAAAAAGGTTCAGAACAAGATTTTAGTTGATACGAGGTTCGTTACCGGTGTCGAGTTGGTTATTGAGCAGCTATTGCGTAGGAAGTTATCGCTATAAGTATTTGAGTTGTGTGGTATATCCTGTAAGATTGTGTCGTGGGTCATGGTTATGGCTTGATACAACTTGTTCAAACTTATACAGTGTGTATATGAGAAGTTCGGTTCTTGTAGTAATTCCGAATGTTGGAAAATAGATAGTGGTTTACGGACTAAGGATGGAGTAATTATATTTCAGTCATGTTATGTTATCAGATCTATATGAGATAGGGTGACGTGGGATCACCCTCGGGTATGTTCATGGTAAGGTTACTCGGTGATTTGTCGGCTTAGGAACAACTCTTGGCGCGTTCGAGGACGAACGTATGTTTAAGTGGTAGTTTGGGGGCACGAGTAGCTCCGTATGATGTATTAGGACTCGTGTGCAAAATTTGAGTTCATTCCGAGTTGATTTGATATGTTTCAGCGTGAGTTTTTGGAAGTCGAAAATTTATTAAGTTTGATTTGAGGTGCGTTTCGTCGTTTTGATATTGTTATGTGTGTTTTGAGGCCTCGAGTAGGTCTGTATTTTGATATGGAACTTGTTGGTATGTTTCGACGGGGTCCCGAGGGGCTCAGGTGAGTTTCGGATAGGTTTAGGTTGTTTTGCGCTCGTTTTTCTTATGTTTTGACGACGTTTCTTCAAGCATAAATGGTACCACATTGAACAAGTGAGCTTCGATTTCTGTTTTGATTGAAGCATTAGATCCGTACCGTAATTACGGAGCCATAGCAAAAAGAAACATCAAATTTAGACATTGTATGAGAAATTTATGGTCATTTTACTAAGAATTGAGTTGACAGATTTTTTTCAGATTAATTACGAAATTGCCACTGATTGCGTATTTAAAAATCTGCACTGTTTCCAAATATTGAAACCAACATGTCTCCTTCAATATAATGTCAAATGGTGTGATTCAAGAGCCTAACTTGACTAAAATTTCAAAAAGTGTCCATTTGAGGCATCAAAAATGAGTTTCGAGATCTTTTGGCACAATCAACGAGGTAGAATAGTGTTAAAACGAGGGTTTTGTTCATTTAACATATTTTGAGTTGGGTAGCTCGGAATCGGGCAATTTTCGAGGCAATTTTCAGAATATGAATTGGGGTAAATGTTCTCTACTTGGTTTAGGTAATATTTCGTGAATCTATCTTCGATTTTAGCTTTTGGTTGATGAATTTTAAAGAAAAAATTACGGGTTTTGGCCTAAAGTTTCATAATATGAATTTTTGAATTTTGAACACCGATTCGGAGTCGGATTCGAGTGACAATAGTATGGTTGAACTCTTAATTGAATGGGCTGACGGGTTTTGTGAGTTTTGTCGGGTTCCAAGGTGCGGGCCCGGGCTGGGCTATTTGGCTGATTTTGGGCTTTTAATTAAAGATTCGACCTTTTTTGATTGGGAATGGTTCTTTTTGCATTAATTGATGTATTTGAGTTGTTTTTGATTAATGTCGAGCCTTTCGGGTGTCGGAACGCGCGTGATGGCATTCTTGGAGCATCGCTTGGCTTGCTCGGCGTCGGAATTCTGCTTGTTTAAGATAAGTAACTCTTCTAAACTTAGTGTTGAGGCTATGAAACCCCGATTTATGTGTTATGTGATTGGTGTGGAGATGACACACATGCTAGGTGACGGGCGTGTGGGCGTGCACCCTGTGAGTTGTGACTCTGTTGTTTCCAGGGCACTGTTTAGTGGCCCACTTTGTTGATATTTTTTTTTTCACCATGTGATAAGTAATGGAGTTGTACATCATGCTAGAGATCATGTTTAGGCTTTATGATGATATTGTTGGGACCCCTAGCGGTCGTTTCTTGCTGTCTTCTCATTGATTTCATTGATATTTCGTACTAAGTCGCATTCATGCATTCATATCATATCTTTGTCTTAGTTGTTACTTATTGATACATCATATCATTATTCCGGGTCAGTTTTCATGACATTGTGAGCCTATGGGTGAGATTGGAGAGATTGATGACTGAGTGAGGCCGAGAGCTTGATTATGAGTGGCAGTTATGGGATCGGGCTGCACGCCGCAACATGTTTTATTTATTTATGACTGAGTGAGGCCGAGAGCCTGATTGATTTATGCCATGATTGGCTTGTTATAACGCTTGGGCTCAAGGAGCCCCTCCGGAGTCTGCACACCCCTAGTGGGCGTGGTTGATTATATTCAGGGATGGATCTTCCCTTGGTATGGAGATGGATCTTGTCCATGAGGCTGGATTTGGCCTGTTTCCTCGGTACTATGTGACTTATAGTCATTGTTGTATATGTTCCGGGATGGATTTCCCTGGGCTGCATGAGCCATATACAGTACCGAGTTGTTGAGTATGATGAGTGGAAAGTGTGATACAGTGAGGTTGAGTACTCTGAGAGTGTGAGTACATGATTAATCTCTGAGATACATGGCATTGGCATGCATATATGGCATACATGCATAGAGACGCATTTTCCTCATGTTGTACGGTATCACATCATTCATGACTTTTTACACACATTGATATGTGGGTATAGAGTGGTATTTCACACTTATTATTTGAAAAGGAAATGAAACATTTTTATCGTGGAAAGGATTTTTCAGGAAAATTACAGTTTTCAAACCATCTCATAATTTTTTGATGATTTCGATAAAGGATTTGGATTTTCACTAATATTCTTGAAAAGTGAAACTATTTTTCGGAAGACTGTGCAAAAGCTGAACGTTTTTATCTCTGAGATTATTTCCTTGTTATATATGCTCTACGTTGTAATAACTGTTGTTGGTTATTGGCGTTGGACCCGACCATGTTCCATATCGTCACTACTTTCAACCTGAGGTTAGGTTTGTTACTTTTTGAGTACATGGGGTCGATTGTACTCATACTGCACTTCTTGCACATTGCGTGCAGATCCCGAAATGCTGATGTTGCTGCGTTCGATGGTTGCTGGATTTGAAAGCGTACCTGTGTTCCTGCTGTAGCTGCCTTTTGTTCACGATAGCCTTAGATTAACAAATTCTGTTTATGTACTTTTCAAACAAAAGATGTATTTTCTTCCTATCAACTTTGTAAACTTTATTCTTAGAAGCTCATGATTTGTACTACCAATCCTTGGGAAATGTAATAGATCCAGATAATTTATTTTGTTTAATTGACTTATTAGCATTATTGAAATTGGATAGTTATTAGTTGGCTTACCTAGAGGGTTGGATTAGGTGCCATCACGACTAGTGGATTTTGGGTCGTGACAGGATGTATCCTTTGTGCATAACAACAATTGATAAAGAAATTATAGTTGGAGGTATTTAATTCAAGGTGACCTTGTGCAAATTGACGAAGCAAATCAAAGGTGTAATTTTGATACAGATGATACACTTGCTATTGAGTCTGTCAATGCAGGCGAACCAATTTAGGTGTTCGAACTGGACACGGATTTGATTGTTTCAAAAACTAATCAAAGAGAGGTTATGGCTGGACAAGTATATAAAGATAAGGCTACATTGAAACAGGTGATGGAGCATTATGCAATATCTGAAAGGTTTCAATTCCGGGTTGATAGGTCTAATGCTATCAGGTTTGAGTGTTCTTAATTACAACTTGTTAAACATCATGTTATATTCAAATGTATGGTTATGCATTATGAATGTGAAATTGTATATTGTTTCCATGGTAGAATTTTTAAATTGTATTCAGATGTATTTGGATTTTTAAATTGTATTTAGATGTATTGATCTGTATTTTACTGATGAATATTTATTACGGTGACTTTCACTGGTGGTTCTTAGATGTATTTATACGTATTTAGATGTATAGATATAATTACAGTCGTACTCATATGTATATGTGTGTATTATTTTGAATTTTTTATATATTGTATTCATGGTAGAATTTTTAAATTGTATCTAGATGTATTTAGATATGTTTGGATATATTTACATGACTTTCATTGTTGTACCTATGAATAATTATGTGTTTGGAACACATGTATTCATATGTACTTTACTGATAAAATAGATATTACAGTGGCTTTCGCTATTTGTTTTTAGATGTATTTATACGTATATATATATATATATATATATATATATATATATATATATATATATATATATATATATATATATATAATTACAGTCGTATTCCCATGTATATGTGTGTATTTTATAATAATATATACATATGTAACAATATATTCACATGCATATTAGTATATTTTTAATCATTTATACTAATCGTATATATTGAGAAAAAATTATTTGCAGCTATACATTATTATGTATGTTAGAGGATTGAATGGAGATTTAAGGCTTCTAGCATTACCAAATAACAAATGTTCAAAGTGAGAGAGTTCAATGATAAGCATACATGTCCGTTGAAGGATAAGGTGTATGAGCAACAAGTAGTAGTCTTATCGGTGGTATGATTAGGTCCAAGATTACTAATCATAAGAGGAAATATACCCCAAAGGATATAATTGATGATGTTAAATCAGATTTTGGTGTAGATGTTAGTTACATGTTGGCGTGGCGGGCTAAAGAAAAGGCAATAAATTTTTTGAGAGGTGAACTGTCACGACCCCGGTTTGCCCTCCATAAATTATCGTGACGGCACCTAGTCTCTACGACCAGGTAAGCCTAACAATGCGGAAAAATAAACAAAATTTGCGGAAGAAATGATTAAAAACCAAAATAGTGAAATAAAACAGTGTTTGAAATGCCTCTCGGCATACACAATACAAGAATCTCAATCTAACACTCCCAAAATCCGGAACCCCATGAATCACAAGCTAAAAGATTACATAATAAGCTCTAACTCCAGAAAGTCTACCAACAAGGGAAAATACAGAAAGGGCTATACTACTACTGAGAATAGAAAGGGACTCTTCAGTCTGCGGACGCGGCAGATATACCTCGGAGTCTCTACAAACGCCTCGCCTCAAGCGTGATAAGTCTGAGTGGGAGTACCTGGATCTACACATGAAAACATGCGTAGGAAGGGCATAAGTACACCAAAGCAGTACTCAGTAAGTGCCAAGCCTAACCTCGGTCGGGTAGTGACGAGGAAGGTCAGGGCCCTACTGAGGTTAAAGGAAAGACAGGATATAAAAGTGTAGAGTAAGACAGTATACTTAAGCGCAACAGTAAAAAGTAACACAAGATAGAAGAACAACAGCAACTTAACAGGAACAAAGTAATCATGGAAATAAATACAGCTCAACGCAAAGATAACAACAATTACAATAGAGAAAATAACACAGAAAGAATACAACTCAACACAAAAATGGCAACCGGAGATCTACTAGGATACCGCCCAGTAGCCCCCAAATGTAAATATCCAGCAAATCGGGGATCTACCAGGATACCGTCCTGTAACCCCCAAATGTAAATATCCAGCAAACCGGGGATCTACCAGGATATCGTCCTGTAGCCCCCAAATATAAATACCAGCAAACCGGGGATCTACCAGGATACTGTCCTGTAGCCCCCAAATGTAAATGTCCAGTGGATCTCCTGGGTGTCGTCCCGTAGTCCAACTCATAGTGCGCCGAGGATCTACTGGAATCTTGATCTGTAGTCCCCAAATGTAAATGTACAGGGGGATCTACCGGAATACCACATCCGTAGTCCCAAATAAACAGACAAGGGGGATCTACCGGGAACCGCCCGTAGTCCCAATGTAAACACGCAGCAACAACACAAGGATAATCAACTCAACCTAATTAATATCAAAATGGACAGGTAATTCTAACCTAACATGCTGCACAAAGTTCACATAAACAGTTTAAGAAGATAGGACAACTAATACATTTTAAGAATGCTTCCCTACACTACGCAGTAGGCTTAAAATATAAGAAATGTTCAAGAAGAAAGAAACACATTTAATTTACTTAATGAAAAAACGGGTTTCCAACAATTAGCACGTGTACGCAATCGTCACCTTATGTACACGGCATTCATATAACAACAATACCAAATCCTAGGGGGAATGTCCCCCACACAAGGTTAGACAAGCCACTTACCTAGAACCGGATCACAATCAACCCGAAACCACATTCTTGCCACGAGTACTCGACTCCAAATGGCCCAAATCTATATAATTCAATTGCATAATGTAAATAACACTTCAAGTAACTGATTCTACAAATAAATTCTAAGCTAATACGTGAAGTTATGTAAAATGACCAAAATACCCCTCGGGCCCACGTCTCGGAAGAGGGTAAAATATATATTTTAAAAATCCTCATAGTCTCACGAGTTCATGCATACCAAAATTATCCAAATCCAAGGTCAAATTCCAATCAAAATTCGAATTCTAGGTCTAAGAACTTTCTTCCAATTTTTCCCCAATTTTCATCGAAATTCTAAAATTAAATGATGAATTCATGTTTAGATTAATGGGTTACAAGCTAAAAGGAGTTAAGAATCATTACCGGCAAACTCCCTCCGAAAATCTCTCCAAAATCCGTCTCCTACCGAGCTCCCGATGCAATTTTGTAATATGAACTCAAAACCCTCGATTTTGAACTTTATCGCGATCGCGAAGAGCAACTTCGCTGGCTCCCAGATTTACCCTACACGAATGCGATATTTCCGCTGCTCAGCTCTACGCGATCGCGGTTGGCCTCACGCGATCGTGAAGAGTAACTTCCACTCCCTAGATGCCTCACTTCTTCCTCTTCGCGAATGCGGCGTAGCCCACGCATTCGCGATTCAACCCCTGCCTATGCTACGGGTTCGCACTCCTCTTCCCGCGATCACGTAGAACAATAATCCCTCTGCCTCCTCTAAGCCTTCACGATCGCGAGACTCTTCAGGCGATCGCGATGAAGAAAAGTCTACAACAAATACCAGCAATAATCTAATCCTTCTCCAAGTCTAAAAGTGGTCCGTTGAGCATCCGAAACACCAAATTTACATCGGATTCAAGCCTAAGGATTCCAAAAACTTCCAAATTCCGCTTTCGATCAAAAAGTCTGTCAAACCTCGTCCGAATGACCTGAAATTTTGCACACACATCACATTCAACACTACCGAGCTACTCCAACTTTCGAAATTCCATTCCGACCCCGATATCAAAATCACACTATCGAACCGGAAACTTTAAAAATTCAACTTTCGGCATTTCAAGCCTAAATAAGCTACGGACCTCCAAAACATAATCCGAACACTCTCCTAAACCCGAAATCACCCAACGGAGCTAACGGAACCAACAGAATTTAATTCCGAGGCAGTCTTCACATTGTTCCGACTTCGGTCCAAATTCTAAAACTTAAACTCTCATTTAGGGACTAAGTGTCCCAAAACTCTCCGAAGCTCAAAACCAAACATCCCGGCAAATCTAAATAGTGGAAACACACACGGGGAAATCAGTTAATAAGGGGATTGGGGCGTTGATTCTTAAAACGACCGGTCCGGTCGTTACATCCTCTCACACTTAAACATTTGTTCATCCTCGAACGAGCATAGAGATATACCTGAAGTAGTGAAAAGATGAGGGTAACGGTTGCGCATATCCTGCTCGGTCTCCCAAGTCGCCTCCTCGATCGGCTGACCCCGCCACTAAACCTTCACTGATGCAATGTTCCTTGACCTCAGCTTTCGAATCTGCCTGTCCAATATCGCCGTTGGCTCCTCAACATAAGATAGATCCTTGTCCAACTGGACTGAACTGAAATTCAACACGTGCGGCGGATCACCATGATACCTCCGGGGCATCGAAACATGAAATGCCGAATGAACTCCTGCTAGCCTGGGAGGTAAGACAAGCTTGTAAGCAAGCTCCCCAACACGCGTTAATATCTTAAAAGGGCCAATAAACCTCGGACTCAGCTTCCCTTTCTTCCCAAATCTCTTAACGCCCTTCATAGGCGAAACCTCAAACAGAACCCGCTCTCCAACCATGTAGGAAACATCACGAACCTTTCGGTCCGCATAACTCTTCTGTATGGACTGGGCTATACGGAGTCTATCCTGAATCACCTTGACCTTCTCCAAAGCATCCTGAACCAAGTCTGTGCCCAATAATCTAGCCTTACCCGGCTCGAACCAACCCACCGGAGATCTACACCGCCTACCATATAAAGCCTCATACGGCGCCACCTGAATGCTGGACTGATAACTGTTGTTGTAGGCAAACTCTGCCAATGGCAAGAACTGATCCCAAGACCCTCCAAACTCAATCACACACGCACGGAGCATATCCTCAAGAATCTAAATAGTGCGCTCAGAATGTCCGTCCGTCTGAGGGTGAAATGTTGTGCTCAACTCCACCCGAGTACCTAACTCATGTTGTACGGCTCTCTAGAACCGTGATATGAACTGAGTACCTCTATCTGAAATGATGGAAACTGGAATACCATGCAGACGAACAATCTCCCGGATATAAATCTCTGCCAACCGCTCTAAAGAATAGGTAGTACTCACAGGAATGAAATGCGCGGACTTGGTCAGCCGATCCACAATCGCCCAAATGGCATCGAACTTCCTCGAAGTCCGTGCGAGCCCAACTACGAAGTCCATGGTGATCCGCTCCTACTTCCACTCCGAAATCTCTATCTGCTGAAGTAATCCACCCGGTCTCTGGTGCTCATACTTCACCTGCTGACAATTGAGGCACCAAGATACAAACCCAACTATATCTTTCTTCATCCGCCTCCACCAATAATGTTGTCTCAAATCCTGGTACCTCTTCGCGGCACCCGGATGAATGGAATACCGCGAACTATGGGCCTCTTCTAGAATCAACTCTCGAAGTCCCATCAACATTTGGTACACAAACTCGACCCTGCATCCCCAATACCTCATCATCACCAATAGTCACATCTCTGGCATCGCCATGAAAAACCTTGTCCTTGAGGACAAAAAAATGAGGGTCATCAAACTGACGCTCCCGGATACGATCAAACAAGGAAGACCGAGAGACCACGCAAGCTAGAACCCGACTGGGCTTCGAAAGATCCAACCTCACAAACTGGTTGGCTAAGGCCTGAACATCCATCGCCATGGGCCTCTCTGCTGCTGGTAAATAAGCCAAACTCCCCTAACTCTCTGCCATGCGGCTCAAGCATCGGCCACCATATTGGCCTTGCCCGGGTGATACAAAATAGTGATATCATAGTCCTTCAGTAGCTCTAACCACCTCCCCTGTCGCAAATTAAGGTCCTTCTACTTGAACAGATGCTGCAAACTCCGGTGATCAGTATAAATCTCACAAGGCACACCATGCAAAATAAATGATGCCAGATTTTCAAGGCGTGGACAATAGTAGCTAACTCGAGATCATGGACAGGATAATTCTTCTCATGAACCTTCAACTGTCTGGATGCGTAGGCAATCACCCTACCGTCCTGCATCAATACCGCTCCAAGGCCAACCCTCGAGGCATTACAATAGACAGTATAAGACTCCGAACCTGTAGACAATATCAAAATTGAGGCTGTAGTCAAAGCTGTCCTGAGCTTCTGAAAGCTCGCCTCACACTCTTCCGTCCACTGGAACGGAGCACCCTTCTGGTGATACACTGAGCCGAATGGGACTCTTATCAAGCAATTCCTGCAACTGCCCTTCAACTCCTTCAACTCAAGAGGATCCATACGATACGGAGGAATAGAAATGGGCTTAGTTCCCGGCAACAGATCAACGCCAAATTCAATATCTCTATCAGGCGGCATGCCCGAATGGTCAGCTGGAAACACATCAGAGAAATTCCGCACTACTGGGACTGAATCAACTGTAGGGGTGTCAATACTGACATCTCTCACATAAGCTAGATATGTGTCATACCCCTTCTCAACCATACGCTGAGCCTTAAGGAACGAAATAACTATACTGGAAGAATGATCTAGGTACCCTTCTACTCTACTCGCGGTACACCTATGACAATCAAGAATAGCATAATGGGGAGACAACCAGTCCATGCCCAAGATAACATCAAAATTACCGTGCTGAGCAACAATAATTCGGCTCTAGTCTCAAAACCACTAAGAGCAATCAAACACGACCGATAAGCGTGGTCCACAACAAGAGAATCTCCAAAAGGAGTAGAAACATAAACAGGAGAACTCAAAGAATCCCGAGATACGCCCAAATACGGGACAAAATGAGAGGACACATAAGAATAGGTGGAGCCTGGATCGAATAGAACCGATGCATCTCTATGACGGACAAGGATAATACCTGCGATGACAGAATTGGAGGCGACAGCCTTGGCACGGACAAGAAGGGCAGTCACTGGTGCTGGAATCATAGCCTAGAAACTTTGCGGAGCACGCTGTGGCTGAGAAGTCTGTGGAGGTGCACCCATCCCCAGTCTAGGGCAATACCTCACCACATGGCGTATGTCACCACACTCAAAACAACCTCGCGCCTGACGTGGCAGTGGAAACTGTGCGTTACGGGTACTCTGAGACCCCTGAACACCTGAAACACTATGCGAAGCCTGAAACGCAAACTGAGCTGGCTGACCCACAAAACCTCTACCATGTCGTACTCTTCCTCCAAAATAAGGGCCAATGGATCTCTCCGGTCTATGAGGTCTCCTTGCCTCGCTATACTCTCTCTCCTGACCTCATCTGGTCTCTCCCTCCTGGACCCACCTGTCCTCTACTCGATGAGAGATCCTCACCACCCGCTAAACTGGGACCATGGGCTATATCGTCACGACACATGGAACCTGACCAATGGGAACTCGATGCTCTGGAGTGGGGAAGGCGGGAGTCTGGGTCCCTCCCCCGATCTATGAAGTAGCTGGTACAACCCGAATTAATCCCACCTGAACCAATGTACCAAACATGCTCAGGAACTGTGTTAAGGTCTCCTGAAGTGCTGGAGTAGTAGTAGTAGTAGGCGTATCAAGATCCTGGGCTCCAGCTGGAACTGCTGGTGGCTCCTCTGTAGCAGCTCGTGCGAGTGCTCTAACTGCACCGCATACGCGTCCTCGGCCTCCACCCCGGGCCCGACCTCTGACGGCTCTCGCAAGGGGCGCGGGTATCCGGTCACCTCTAGTAGCACGTCTCCTCACCATTTGTGAGAGAATGGAAGGCAGAAGTTTAGGATTGTGATGTCAAAAATCTCGCACGACAAGGAAATCAAATAAAGTGGAAATTTACGTAACGGTTACATAGCCTCTCGTGGATAAGTAGAGACGTCTCCGTACCGATCTGCGAGACTCTAATAAACCGGCTTGTGATTCATGACTCCTACGAACCTAGAGCTCTGATACCAACTTGTCACGACCCTGGTTCGCTCTCCGTGAACCATAGTGACGGCACCTAGTCTCTACGACTAGGTAAGCCTAACAATGCGAAAAAATAAACAAAATTTGTGGAAGAAATGATTAAAAACCGAAATAGTGAAATAAAGCAGTGTTTGAAATGCCGCTCGGCATACATAATACAAGAATTTCAATCTAACACTCCCAAAATCCGGAACCCCATGAATCACAAGCTAAAAGATTACATAATAAGCTCTAACTCCAGAATGTCTACCAATAAGGAAAAATACAGAAAGGGCTATACTAGTACTGAGAATAGAAAGGGACTCTTCGGTCTGCGGACGCGGCAGATATACCTCGGAGTCTCTACAAAATGCCTCGCCTCAAGAAGGGCATGAGTACACCACAACGGTACTCAGCAAGTGCCAAGCCTAACCTCGATCGGGTAGTGACGAGGAAGGTCAGGGCCCTACTGAGGTTAAAGGAAAGATAGGATATAACAGTGTAGAGTAAGACAGTATACTTAAGCACAACAGTAAAAAGTAACACAAGATAGAAGAACAACAGCAACTTTAACAGGAACAAAGTAATCACGAAAATAAATACAGCTCAACGCAAAGATAACAACAATTACAATAGAGAAAATAACACAGAAAGAATATAGCTCAACACAGAAATGGCAATCGGAGATCTACCAGGATACCGTCCTGTAGCCCCCAAATGTAAATATCCAGCAAACCGGGGATCTACCAGGATATCGTTCTATAGCCCCCAAATGTAAATATCCAGCAAACCGGGGATCTACCAGGATACCGTCCTGTAGCCCCCAAATGTAAATACCAGCAAACAAGGGATCTACCAAGATACCGTCCTGTAGCCCCCAAATGTAAATGTCCAGTGGATCTCCCGGGTGTCGTTCCGTAGTCCAACTCATAGTGCGCCGGGGATCTACCGGAATCTCGATCCATAGTCCCCAAATGTAAATGTGCAGGGGGATCTACCGAAATACCAGATCCGTAGTCCCAAATAAACAGACAAGGGGGATCTATTGGGAACCGCCCGTAGTCCCAATGTAAACACGCAGCAACAACACAAGGATAATCAACTCAACCCAATTAATATCAAAATGGACAGGTAATTCTAACCTAACATGTTGCATAGAGTTCACATAAACAGTTTAAGCAGATAGGACAATTAATACATTTTAAGCATGCTTCCCTCAGTAGGCTTAAAATACAAGAAATGTTCAAGAAGAAAGAAACACAATTAATTTACTCAATGAAAAACGGGTTTCCAACAATTAGCATGTGTACACACTCGTCACCTCACGTACATGGCATTCATATAACAACAATACCAAATCCTAGGGGGAATGTCCCCCACACAAGGTTAGACAAGCCACTTACCTCAAACCGGCTCACAATCAACCTAAAACCACGTTCTTGCCACGAGTACTCGACTCCAAATGGCCCAAATCTATTCAATTCAATTGCATAATGTAAATAACACTTCAAGTAACTGATTAAACAAATAAATTCTAAGCTAATACACGAAGTTAGGTAAAATAACCAAAATGCCCCTCGGGCCCATGTCTCGGAAGAGGGTAAAATTTATATTTTCAAAATCCTCATACTCTCACGAGTTCATACATACAAAAATTATCCAAATCCAAGGTCAAATTCCCAATCAAAATTCGAATTCTAGGTCTAAGAACTTTCTTCCAATTTTTCCCCAATTTTCATCCAAATTCTGAAATGAAATGATGAATTCATGTTTAGATTAATGGATTACAAGCTAAAAGGAGTTCAGAATCATTACCCGCAAACTCCCTCCGAAAATCTCTCCAAAATCCGTCTCCTATCGAGCTCCCAATGCAATTTTGTGATATGAACTCAAAACCCCCGATTTTGAACTTTATGTTCTGCCTAGACGGGACCTTAATTGCGATCGCGGAAGAGTCCTTGCGATCGCGAAGAGCAACTTTGCTGGCTCCCAGATTTACCCTACGTGAACGCGAATATCCTTACGCGAATGCGATATTTCCGCTACTCAGCTCTACGCGATCGCGAAGAGTAACTTCAACTCCCCAGCTGCCTCACTTCCTCCTCTTCGCGAACGCGGCGTAGCCCACGCATTCGCGATTCAACCCCTGCCTATGCTATGCGTTCGCACTCCTGTTCTCGCGATCGCGTAGAACAATAATCCCTCTGCCTCCTCTAAGCCTTCGCGATTGCGAGACTCCTCACGTGATCGCGATGAATAAAAGACTGCAACAAATACCAGCAAAAATCTGATCCTTCTCCAAGTCTAAAAGTGGTCCGTTGAGCATTCGAAACACACCCGGGGCCTTCGGGACCTCAACCAAACATTCCAACCTATCCAATAACATCATTCAAGCTTGTTCCAACCTTCGGAATGCTCAAAACAACATCCAAACACCAAATTTACATCGGATTCAAGCCTAAGGATTCCAAAAACTTCCAAATTCCGCTTTCGATCAAAAAGTCTTTCAAACCTCGTCCGAATGATCTAAAATTTTGCACACACGTCACATTCAACACTACGGAGCTACTCCAACTTCCGGAATTCCATTCCGACCCTGATATCAAAATCTCACTATCGAACCGGAAACTTCAAAAATTTAGTTTTCGGCATTTCAAGCCTAAATAAGCTACGGACCTCCAAAACACAATCCGAACACGCTCCTAAACCCGAAACCACCCAACGGAGCTAATGGAACCGACGGAATTCCATTCCGAGGCCGTCTTCATACTGTTCCAACTACGGTCCAAATTCTTAAACTTAAACTCTCATTTAGGGATTAACTGTCCCAAAACTCTCCGAAACTCAAAACCAAACATTCCGGCAAATCAAAATAGCAGAATCACACACGGGGAAAGCAATTAATAAGAGGATCGGGGCGTTAATTCTTAAAACGATCGGTCGGGTCATTACATGAACTGGCCGATTCATACAATAAATTACCAGGGTACTTATATACAATGGATATGACATATCCTAGTTCGCACATTAGAATGTTAAAATCGCCAAAAAATGAGTTCACGTATGTGTATATATCTTTGTATGCCTTTATAAAGGGGTTCGTTCATTGTAGACCCATTGTGGTTGTGGATGGAAGCCACCTAAAATCGGCTTACACCGGGACATTCGTCTTGGCCGGCACATTGGATGGTGCAGGTAAGTATGGGGAATATAATAAAATCTATTAATTTTACTGCCTATTAAAGATTGAAATACATATTTGTAATATGTATGCAATTGTATTTACAGTTCATATACTACCACTAGCATATGGTGTTATTGATTCAGAGAACGATGGTGCTTGGTCGTGGTTCTTTGAGCAATTCAAGGAAGTATACGGTGAGAGGGAAAACATGTGCATCGTTTCAGATAGGAATGAGAGCATCATCAAATCTGTATCGAGAGTCTATTCAGCGGTACCATATTTTGCTTGTATATGGCATTTATGGAACAACATATATAAGAAATTCAAAAAGATTCATTCAAAGTTGAGCGAGATATACTTTTCGGTGGCAAAAGCATACACACGGGCTGAATCTGACAGTCTAATGGAGAAGGTGGAGAAGGTAGATATTAGGGTGAAAGAATACTTGGAATTAGCTGGATACGAAAAGTGGGCTAGGTTGTATGTACCTGTTAACAGGGGATGGACCATGAGGTCAAATATTGCTGAGTCAATCAATGCCGCACTTGTGTCAGCAAGGGAATTGCCAATATACGACTTCCTCGAAGAAGTTAGGAAGATGTTTGGACGTTGGAATTGCAGCAATCGGAAAGAAGCTTCACACACGTACACAATGCTTGGAATACCAGGAGATGCTTACTTTGAATGAGGCAATGTCTACACGTATGACTGTAAGTTTTTTTAAGTCATTGTATCATATATTTAGCACTGGTGCAAGGTGTATTTATTTCTAATACAATTTCTACTATTCAAATACATAATGCTCATTGAATCGTTTGTTTAATTCAATGGTTTTGTTTCTAACCAGGTGTATTTTATCAGCAGATAGTTACTGTATATCACTGCATTCATCAGTTAAGATGTCATTACTTTTAATATTCTGCCAGCCAACATATGGAATGTATTCCACTGTATTCAATATATTTCACTGTATAAAGCTGTATGTCTTTGTATTTTATATATATACATATATGTTTGTATTCAATAAATATTTGTTTGAATTCGATATATGATGATTCTGAAAGATAAATAAAAGTTTACTGCTGTATATTTAAATTATATTTTAATTTTATACATCTATATTGTATTTAATACGTCTACTCTTTGATATATATATGGTTTTTTTTTAAAATATTCAAAACTTATAGGTCTATGCTTAAATGTAGGTTGTACCATCGACTGAATACTTACATACGATGAACGATGAAGGAAGGCATTACACTGTGTGCCTCTTAGAGAGAAAGTGCAGTTATGGGTGGTTCCAAGTTGACGAATTACCACGCCTACACGCTTGGGCTATCTTGAAGAGCAAGTTTCTAATGCCAGAAGATTAATTCTCTGACTATTACAAACCAATGTCTGTTGTAATGACATACGAGGTGCCCGTGTATCCGCTGTCTGACCGAAATGAATGGAATATACCATCACATATATTAGAGGAAGTTGTCTTACTACCCAAATGGAAAAGACCTCCTGAAAGGCCAAAGAAGAAGCACGATAAGCCGTCTAGTGAATTGTTGCAGAAGAAAAATTAAAATTCGTGTAGCATATGTGGGCAGGGAGGAGATAGTAAGCGTACTTGTAGAAATGCTCTACATATGACTTAGTTCACATTCTGACTTCTATTAGTGCAATAACGATGTGTCATTGATTCCGGTGACATTTTGAAATAATATATATTGATTAGTTGGTGTATTGGTTTTTGGCGTGAATACATTCTGGATATAATCAGTTAGTGTATTGGATATTGCCTGAACACATTCTGCTGAATATAATTGAGTAAACTACTGAATACATATTGCATTTATATTTTGAATAAATAAATACATACAGGTGCAGTTATATTTGAATACATAATTACAATCTGCTGAATACATATCAATACAAAATAACTTATACATACAATACAATCTAGAAACATTTGAATACTTATGAATACAAAATGCAGTACACATACAACATAATCTAAATGTATTCAAATACATCTGAATACAAAATGTAGATCACATACAGTACAATCCCTCGAATATATATATATATATATATATATATATATATATATATATATATATATATATATATTAAAAAGTCTATAAGTAAGGATTATTATTCTTGTTTTTAACTTGCTTTTATGTGGTATTGATAGATCAAACTCAGATCTATAGATATATAGCTTCTTTTATATATCTTTCTTAAATCTTATACTTTTTTAAGAAGATCTCTTAAGGATGGCACTGTGATCCTTCCGGATCTACACTGTAAGCAGTTTTTCTAAGAGAAGTGGATATGATAATTCTCAGTTGGCTTATAGATGGTTATTTATAACCTTTGGGTCATCCTAAAGAACAACTTCTTAAGAAATAATTNAAAATTATTATTTTGGTGGATAATTTATTTTATTTCCCATATTTATACCAGAATATAAATTTTTGTATATTTTTTACAAATTTATTTGGTATTTTAAAAGCTAAATTGCATATAATTGTAATTTTAGCCTATTTCAAGATTAATAGCATTTTATAATTATAAATTTGGTTCCAATATTTTTAAATTAATATTTATATAGTATTTACTGATTCAGTACTTTTAATTTAATTACAGAATCATTTTTACTATTTTTTATAAAATAAAAGGGAAAAACTGGATATTTAAAAACTAGCCTCATTTGCATTTCAATTATAGCCAAATTGATCCCCTAATTGACCCAATCTCAGTCTCGAACCGGACCAGCCCAAACCCTAAAATAACCTGACCCCTAACCCGTGAACACGACCCGCCCGGTCAATAATTTAATCCAGGCCGTTGATCATTTTGATCAACGGCCACGATTAGCCCTTACCTTTTTAATTCACCTAACCCTACCCTAANGGCCGAAAATCGCCTCCGCCGGCGGCGATTGGCCAATCTCACCCTAAACCCTAAACCCTAAACCCTAAACCCTAAACCCTAAACCCTAAACCCTAAACCCTAATCCTCTCATTTCCATCTCTCAGCCGCCTTCAAACACTCTCCTCTCCCAAAACTCTCTCGAAGGTTCCTTGGAACCCTAGTCACCTTCTGCCCTTTTCAACCGCACTTTCACCGGAATCCATGGCTTCTCAGGCCATGGATGGCCTGTACTCAGCCCCCTCCACCTTTAAACCATGGGTGTTCGAAGTTTCGAGGTCTGACCTCGATGGTGTTCTTTCAAATCTTCTCAGATCCATGGCTTTGAGGCCTCTCTGGCCTTGCTCCGACGTATCCAAGCATCAGGAACCTATTTCTGACCTCTTCGACTCAAGATCGGACTTTCTTTCAAGCCTTTCTCATTTCTAGGGTTTCTCTGGAACCCTAAGCTATTCGAGGTTTTCTCTGATTGTTTTCTTAAATCTATGCTATATCTGTGCTTTACTGAAGTTTTAAAATGCTTTCCCCAATTTTTTCTTCAAAATTACTTCTTTCCGATTTAGGGTTTCTGAAAAAGTTATAAAATGTTTTCTGACTCCTCTTCTTCTTTTCTTTGTGTGAATCTATCTATGCTATGTTTTTATGTTCTCTTTTCTACCTCGCATGTTCTTCTCCTGTGTCCTTATGTTTGCCTTATTATGCATATTCTACTATTGTGCTCCGTTCTTTCTTCTACTGGTTTCTATATCATGCTTTCACACGTTTATCTTATGTGTTCGTTTACCCCTGTGTTCCTTTACTGTATTTTCTACTAAGCTCTTAGTTCTTTATTTGCCTTCTTCTGGACTTTGTTTGAGCTCTTTTAAACATGTTTCCTCTACTGTTTTCCTAAATGTCATACTGCCTCATTTTTCTCTTCTGAACTTGTTTAAGTTCCAAACTTTTCTTAAAACCTTCTACTCTCACTATGCTTTAAATCAGTTTCTTCACTCTATTTGCTTCGAATGTGCTATTATATCTGTTTGTTTTCTCATGAGTCTCTGAAAGAGATCTCTGAGCCTGTTTCAATTACTTGGCTCCTCATCTCTGTATCTGATTCGACTTAGAAACCCTAGAATTTGGGGTTTTGTTGAGGTTGATTTTGTGTTTGAACTAGGGTTCTACTTTGGAACCCTTGACTCTCAGACTCATTTTGAGTCTATAAACTAAATTTGAGCCTCTTTGTTTGTGACTCTGAACTTTTTTATACTAGATTCTTTCTAATTAGCATGACAGTTCTTTCTTGTTTGACATGTCTGTATGCTTTATATATGAGGAATTCTTCCTTCAAAAAAGATTTTGCCAATTTGTGATTGATTCAAAATTCCTTTTAATAAGGTTCGATTGATTGTTACTGATTTTCTTTAATTAAACCTTTCTTCACCTTTTCTGGTTGGATTCATACATACAAAAACTCATTTATGATTTTTACTGGCTGTGATTGATTGCCTTTCCTTATTTGCACAAACCGTGTTGCTATCAAACTCTTTCCTTAAATAGTTTCTGTGTATTTGCCCTTCTTGTATTACTTTGGAAAAGATTTTGATCAAATTCCTTCCTTATTTATTCTGCCCGTTTGAAATTACAATCCCTTAATTAAAGGGAGACCTTATGTAATTGATTTCAAAACAATTTTCTTACCTTTTTCTTACTTGCTTTCTGCACTATAAAGGGCACGACCTTTCAGCACTTTAAGACACCTAGAGTTCAATACTCTAACACACATTACTTACTTTCAATTTCAATAATCTTACGCTCCACCCAACACTCTACTCTTTTCTGAGATATTCTGACTATTCGCTTGCAATTTGGCTTTACAAGACTACTGCTTTTACTTTCTTGTTTCCCTGAAACTGGTATGTTCTAATCTAAGTTTCAGCCTCATCCCAATGTGTTTATTTCACAGCTTCTATCATCCTGTCTACTTTGCTGTCTATGCTTAATGTTAAATATGTGTGTTGTTCTCTTTGCATCAATTTTCTGCTGTGAATCCCCATACCCCTATTCCCCTCCATGTGTTTGAGTTAAGGTTCAGGCATGGCAGCATCCAAATTGTTGTTCATGTCTGTGCTTAATCCTTTAAAGGATCCTAACTCCCAAACAATGTGGCTAACAGGCTGGTTGGGGTGTGCCAACACTTTCAATTGCTGGGTATGACCACCAGCCTATCTTGACTTTCCCCCTAAACCCCTTTCTGCACTTACACTCACTCTTTGTTTCTAGGTTCTGCCCCCCTCCTATGAGCCTTGCTTTGGGGGCCTTGAGTTCCCTCTAAACTTGGACATTTGAGGGCTGGCCCTTCCACACTGCACTATAATTCAATTCTGTAATGAATTTGGGTGTAAGCACTGCCCGGAGTTCATGAGGCTCTTGAGAACTCTGACACACCCAGAAAATGAGAAAGGCTTTTGAAATTGGATCTTTGGAGTTGGTTTATTTCATATTTCAGACCTGGAATCTGAATCAGGCTCTCCTTGGTTGTACTCTAATTTCTGATGTAATTTTATTCTTCTTGATTCGTTCTGGTTTGTAATAATTTTGTAATAACTTATGGGGGTTTTAGTGAAAAGGGAGATATCATGCTCTTAGGTATTTACTTCTTCAATCGTATCCTGCTTTCATTTCTGCATTCTCGAAATTCTTCCTATAGGTTTCTGCACTTCTGCATTTTAGAAATCATGTCTATGAGTCCTGTCTTTCATACATAGATATCATATCAATAGTTCCTGCATTTCTATATCTCATATGCAGAACATGTCAATAAGATTCTGCATTTCTGCATCTCATATAGAGAACATGCCTATAGGATTCTGCATTTCTGCGTCTCATATAGAGAATATGTCTATAGGATCTCTTAAATTCTACATAAACATCTATCTCTAGGCAAACAGTTTATAGGTTTAAATAACAAATTGCTTTCTAGATACAATGCCTATAGGACTCCTGCATTTCTATAAATATTTTTTCAAACCAACCATGCTTAGAAAGCATGCCTATTGGAGTAATCAGCTGAATCTGAATCGTCTACAAGTCTAAAATCAGTGGTAACGATACTCAATACCTGCAGAACTTATGTTTTTCTATAATCAGCAAGCCTTCTTTAAAAATCAGTGTACTCTTGCATTATTAGATATCATGCCTATAGGTTTCACTTAGGCAAGCCATTAGGTAATTAATCAACTGCACCAATCTTTGATAATTACAACCAGCGGGCAGGCCTAATTCGGACTTCTTATCTGAAAATATGTGATAAATCAGCCTGCCTTAACGCTTTAAGTTAATTCAGACCATAACCAGTACGTGCAAGACATGCTAAACAATCTGTCTTTAAGTGAGGAGGCTTGTCTGAGCCTTTTTAACTATTATGTGTTTCCCATATCTGCTTTATGTGTTTTTGTTTGTCGCCTTAGAATTTTATCCTTTTAAACTCTGATAAGCCCCAAATCTCCCTCCCCCTTTAGGACTAGTAGTCCCAAATGCCTCCGGGACAGATAGGATTGGGACGGGTAATAGCATGCAATAAGTACGAGACCATTCTGTGCTTAATACCTTAACGGGGTGGGAAAGGGTAGATATGGATATGATGACCACGTGAAAACACCACGTGTATAAACGGTTACCGGGTGTTGTGTGGGGTGATCCATATTATTTATAAACCTAGGACCCCCCCCCCCATCCATTTACTTGTTTAATCTTTCAAAATTTTCTTTTTTTAAAAAAACAAGAAACTGCTCAATTTTCAGCTTCTTTAACTTTTCTTTTACTTCAATTGCTTGCATCAATTACGTAAAAACCTTCCTTTTACTTGTTTATTTTCAGAACTTTAAAATTGCTTTCTTCCCAACTTTCAGCCTCTTTAACTTCTTTTGCTTCAGTTGCTTGTAACCATTATGTGAAAACTATCTCGTATTTGCAATTCTTGCTTGTTCACTTGTCATTTACACTTAAAGTCACAATTGTAGTGTAACGACCGATGGGGTCGTTTTGAGTTTTAGCGCTCCATTTAGCAGCCTGAGGCCATGAGCAGCTCTATTTCGGGCATTATGACTTGTACGCGTGGTCGGAATTGAATTTCGGGAAGTCCAGAGTTGATTTGGAAAGAGAATTCTCATTTCGGAAGCTTAAAGTTGGAAGAATGAACTAGGATGGGATCTTTGAGTAAACGACCTCAGAATCGGGATCTGAGGGTTTCAATAGGCTCGTATGATGATTTCAGATTTGGGTGTATGCCCGGTCCGGGTTTTGGATAACCCGGGAGCGTTTTGGCGCCTATTGTGGAAGTTAGCATTTTGAAGAATCTTATAAGTTTGGCTTGAAGTGCATTTCAGTGTTATCGATGTCCGTTTGGGATTTCGAGCCTGTGAATAGCTCCGTATGGTGATTCTGGAGTTGGGAGCGCGATCGGAAGTGAATTCGGAGGTCCGTAGGTCATTTTGGAGCCATTTGGCTAAAGATAGAAATTTGAAGGTTTTTAAGGAGTTTGGCCGGAAGTGGACTTTTTGATATCGGGGTCGGAATCAATCGGACGTGATTTGATAAGTTTAAACATCGGAAGTAGAAGTTTGAAATTTCGAAGTTCATAAAGCTTGAATCGGGGTGTAATTCATGATTTTGGCGTTGTTTGATGCGATTTGAGGCCTCGAGCAAGTCCGTAATGTGTTTTGGGATTGGTTGGCAGGTTTGGTTGGGGTCCTGGGGGCCTCGGGTGGATTCCGGGTGGCTAACGGATCGAATTCAGAGTTTGAAGAAGGGCTGGAGCTGCTGCTTCTGGTATTTCCGCTTCTGTGGATTTGGGACCGCAGAAGCGGCCCCGCAGAAGCGAGGAAGAAGCCGCAGAAGCGGTTGGATGCGAAGCAGCCCAGGATCGCAGAAGCGGCCCTAGATCCGCAAAAGCGGAACCGCAGAAGCGGTGGGCTATCTGCAGAAGCAAAAATTGGGCTGGAGCTCAGTGTCCGCAGAAGCAGCATTTTGTCCGCAAAAGCGGGACCGTGGAAGCGGAAATATTCCCGCAAAAGCGGAAATTGCTGAGGCAGTGAAGGTGTTTTAAAAATCGGATTTTGGCCATTCTTCTCTCATTTTTCACTTGGCATGGGCGATTTTGGGAAGCTTCAAGAGGGGATTTTCGTCATCAACGTTAAGGTAAGATATTCCCACCAATATTGAGTTAAATACATCAATTATGTATGGATTTAGACTTGGAAAAATGTAGAAAAATTGAGGTTTTAGTGGAAAACCTAGAAATTTCATTCTTGGAATTTAACCACGATATTGAGTATGTAATTTAGTAAAAATTATTTATTTGAGTTCCTAATGTCATGGTTAATCTTTATCTTCGGAAAATTTCGGATTCCGGGCACGTGGGCCCGAGGGCGTTTTGGTCAACTTTTCGATCGGAGTTAGGAATTTCTATAAATTAGATTGTAATGAATAATTGAGCATATATTAATGGATTTGCGAAACCGTTGGCTAGTTTTGGAGCGTGGTGCATCAATTAGAGTCTTCGGAAGGGAGTGGAATGCCGGTTTGGACCTTCGGAGCGAGGTGAGTCTCCTTTCTAACCTTGTAAGAGGGAATTGTCCCCATAGGTGAAATAATTGATTATGTGCTCCTATTTGCGGGGGCTACGTACGCACGAGGTGATGAGAGTCCGTGCGTAGCTACTATTATGCTATTGTCCGGGTAGTTAGGGCCCAAAAGCATGTTATACTTGGATTATTTATGAACCCATTGATTGCTTGAATTGCTTGAATCACCTTGTATTAGTAAATGAATTTAAAAGGAGATTAAACACCATTTTTCTTGAATTGTTAAAAAGAGAAATTGTTTTATTTGGGTAAATATTCCCGATGAGTTCTTAATTGGCTGATTGAGCATGTATCTCTATGTGTACCTGCGTCGCATGCATGATTTGCGAGCAGGGTATGTGTTTATTTATGGAACGGGCCGAATGCCCCGGCAGATTAAATAGATGCATCTATGGGCGCGCCGTCGACCCTCGGCAAGTGCAGAGTTTATTTCTGTTGGATCGGGCCGTCGCCTCGGTGTGATTTGCGCATGTTATATTGTTGCTTGAGAATTTTAAATGTGAATTGTGCCCTTCGTGGCTTGATATAAATTGATAAGATAATAAAGAGTAAACCTTGAAATTCTTTGATTATTTGTTGAAGGTGTTTACCTGTTTTTTTCTGGCTTCGTGAATTAGGACTGCTATATAAATCCATGATTTCCTCACATTTTTAGTATATTGTCCATTGACCTCTAGTAAGTGTCGAAGTTGACCATCTCGTCTCTACTTCTTCGAGATTAGACGGGATACTCATTGAGTACATGTTGTTTACGTACTCATACTACACTTCTGTGCATTTTTGTTGCACAGGTATATTTATCTCTAGCAGCCCATTGGGCATAGCAGTGCAGATGATTCGGGGACTAGGTGAGTTGCATTATTCGAGGCGGCCCGCAGCTAGTAAAGTCCCATTCCAGTAAATTTTATTTTCTCTCTGTCCACTGTATTCCAGACGGATGTTGTATTGTATTTTATTTCCTTATCTATAGATGCTCATGCACTTGTGACACCGGGTTGTGGGATGGTTTTTAAATATTTTGTATTGGTTGCTAGTATTTAATTGGAATTGAATCAGTTATCTTTTTACTTATGGAAATTTAAAGGGAAAATCTTGGTCTTTCAAAATTGTTAAAACTGGAGTTTAATTAAGTATTTAGTTGGCTTGCCTAACAACGGTGTCCGGCGCCATCACGACCCTTAGTGGATTCTGGGTCGTGACATGTAGCATGGCCGGGAACCACACTAGTGGATCTTGAGGGGTGCCTAACACCTTCCCCTCGAGATAATTTCAAGGCCTTACCCAATCTCTGGTTTTTCTAAATCAAATTTCTTTAGTGTCCTAATGCACTTAATCATTAGGTGGCGACTCTTCAATTGCAAACCCAATTCCCAAGAGAAAACGAGTTGTCCGCCCAAATGTCATAAACCCGATTTCGCAAGAGAAAGGGGGCATCCACAGCATGGGGACTCCGCTGGGGATTCTTTAAGGCTTTTATGTAACGATCCGCCTGGTCGTTTCACCTTTTTGAACCCCGTTCCCTTAAATAAAACTTTCCGTGCTTGCTTTAGCTAAATTACGACTTGCGGGGATGGTTGGTTCGAGATTTGGAAGAGTTTTGGGTGAAATATGCTCATTTGATTCCTTAGGATTTCTTAAAAGGCTAAGTTTGACTTTGGTCAACATTTTGAGCAAACGGACTCGGATCTATGATTTAACGGTCCCGGAGGGTCCGTAGGAAAATATGGGATCTGGGCATATGCCCGGAATCGAATTCTCAGGTCCCTAGCCCGAGTAATGAATTTTTATCAGAAATTGTTAATCTAATGTTTTAAGGATTTAAAAAAAATTAATTAACGATTAATTTCCTTGGTATCGGGGTCGTATTTTTGTTCCGAGGCCCGGTGCGGGTCCGAAATATCATTTGAGACTTGCCTGTAAAATTTGGTGTCAATCTGAGTAGTTTTAGGGCGTTTTGGCCCGTCTGAAGAAAATTAACAACTTGAAGTTCATAAGTTTGATTCATTTGGTTTTAGGGGGTGAGTTCTAGATTTAGCGTTGTTTCGGGTGTTCCGAAGGTTCGAGTAGGTCCGCCCCGTGATTTCGGACTTGTTGGTACGTTCGGGCGGGGCCCGAGAGCCCCGAGCGTCAATCGGACGAGACTCGAGTGAAGTGGAAATTTTGAGAGAGGGCTGAAGAACTGCTGCTTCTGTCATAACCGCATCTGCGATTTTTGGACCGCGGATGCGGGACCGTAGATGCGGCCCTACCATCGCAGAAGCGGCCCAGGGCGACCAGGCAATTTTCGCAGATGGGGTCCCCAAGCCGCAGAAGTAGCGCCGCAGATGCGGTCCCAGCCTTCCCTCCCCTTTTCGCAGATGCGGTCTCATTCTCGCAAATGCGGGACTGCATATGCAGTCCCCTGACCGCAGATGCAGAAATTACTGAACCAGTGAGGTTCACTAAAGACGGGCTCTAAGTCATTTTTATGACATTTTCACTCTTCCTTTGGGCGATTTGGGAGCTTTTGAGAGGAGGACTTCACTTAGCATCAAGAGGTAAGTTTATTCCACTCATCCTTAGTTTAGTACTTGTATTTTAGGTATATTAAACACTAGAACTTAGGAAAAATCAAAGGGTTAGAGCTAAACCTAGGGTTTTAATAAAACTTAGATTAAACCACGAAATTTGTTATGGAATTGATTAGAAATTATTTATTAGTGATCCTTAGGTTGTAGAGAACAACTTCCTTCGAAAAATTTTGGAATCCGGGCACGTGAGTGTCACGCCCCGAACCTGGGCCTGGACGTAACACGGCACTCGGTGCCTGACAACATGTGACCGAGCGAACCAACTGGCTGGCTGAATCAACATGTGGTATCATAACATACTGAATGCGGAAGATAAACTAACACATGTTGATATACTGAAAGTCTGGATGATATAAATCAAAGTGCGGAAATACTAATACAATTCTGAAACATATTTGTAGCCAACATAACTTAATATGAAAAGCCTGTGACTCTGTCTAACTGTTAACCTAGTCTATGAAGCCTCTAATGAAGTACTGAAAACACTGACTGCCTGTAAATACTGAAAGATGGTAAAGTAATGATAATGCCCCGAAAGAACTAGGGATCACCAAATAGTTGGTACGAGAATCCTAGCGCTCTGAATCATCAACCTGTAAATCATTACCTGCATCGTGAGATGTAGGCCCCGGGCAAAAGGGACGTTAGTACATTTGAATTGCATTGGTATGTAAAGCAACTGAAAGAAAGAATTCTAAATGCTGAAACTGAAACTAAGCTGATAATTGAGAATTGATAATTGATAACTGAAAAGATAACTATTGAAACTGAAACTGAAAGGATAACTGATAACTGATACCTGAACTGATAACTGATAACTGAACTGATAACTAATAATTGCACTGAACAAAGGAAGTAAGGATATGAATACTCCCTCTTCTGAATGATGAACAACTTGTTTATCTGAAGGCCCAATATATATATATGTGCACAACTGCGGCCTCGGGCCCAAGTATACGTATACATAACTGCGACCTGATGTCCAAAATGCATAAAGCATAAACTGCGGCCTCAGGCCCAAAGATGCATAAAGCATCAACTGCGGCCTCAGGCCCAAAGATGCATAAAGCATAAACTGTGGCCTCAGGCCGAAATACAGGTGTTCAACATTTAGAAACTGAGAATCAAACTGCAATACGTGATAATGAAATATTGAATCACACTGAGTTACATGATACTGGAATACTGGATCACACTGAGTTACATAATACTGGAATACTGAATCACACTGAGTTACATAATACTGGAATACTGAATAGGACTAGACTGAGAGATGTATTCTTGAACTGATTATGAACGCTGAAACTTCAACTGTTTATGGCATACTGAGTAATCTATACTAAGACTCGGGGGAATCAAACTCAAGTCTATATTGAATACGCACTGAGCTCACAACGTTCAGAATAAAAGTGGTGAACGAGTTATGAAGCTAGAGAATAGAAGTTCTACAACTATTCAAGGAACTAGGCTAAACTATATTTCTGAGGCAATTAGTAACGTCGGAAAAGAAACGTAGTGCAGGGAGAATCATTAAAATTCCCAAACATAGAGAGTTAGCCTCACATACCTTAACATCCTGCTCTTGAGCATAATACAACATTCGCCAACCCTTTCAACTTTAATCTATATCAATATAAGTCAAACGGATTCCATATTAGCAATAATATTCATGTTTTGGTTACTTAGGCATTTTATCAAACACTTGGTGGCATAAAGCTTCATAGCCCTTATTAATGGTGTCTCTACACCCAATAACCCATTCTCTTGCTCCTAGATAAATTCTAAAGTCTCAAATGATTATAATCAACATTATTCTTTATCACCCATAAGGTAACCAACACCCATAACCAATAATAACCAATCAACAACCCAAACCTATCACTGTTCATGCTTTTCTATCAAACCCATCGACTCATATCTCATGAACTAGAGTCTATAATCATTAATTCAATGATAGAATCAATTAGAGGGTGAAGGTATTACCTTTTCGACGTTCAATCTTCTTGAATTCGAGTTCTAGGGTTTCTTCTCTCAACAATGGTGTCCCAATCGAATATCTAATGATATGGAGGGTTTACCCATGTTAATAAGATGTTGGGAAATTGAAATTAACTTAGAATCACCATTAGAACTTACCTTGGGTGGTGGAGGGACCCTTGAGGAGTTAGGTTTTTGAGAGCTTTACTTTCTAGAGCAAGTTTTTATGTTTTGGGGCTGTGGGGGACGAAATAGGGCTAAAAAACCGACTTTCCAAGTTGGCCACCGCGTCCCAGTAGGCGCGACCGCGGTCCCCACCGCGGTAAATCGCTGGAACACTGCCTCACCACCACGGTCGCGGTGAAAACGCGGCAGGACCGCGGTGGTTACACACCATTCTGTTAAACGGGCATAACTTTTTGTACAGAGCTCCGTTTGGGCTCCACAATATATCGTTGGAAAGCTATTTCAAAGGCCTACAACTTTCATTGTTTGTACTTTTCCCAAATTCCTTACACATTTTTACTAAACCCTGCTGGAAGGCAGACCTTCTGCAAACTTAGTCGATTTTGTCAAATCTTATGCACCTCACTCTCCGTCTTGATTCCAAAACAACTATTTTCACTTATAATCATCCCGATGGGACTTCACATGTATAAAATATCTAATTAATACCCATTTAATATGTCCACACCTTGTCCGAATGTACGGGATGTTACATTATCTCCCCCTTGGGATCATTCGTCCTTGAATGATTGTCATGACTGTAACCTCCACTAACTCCGAACCTTAAGCGGGTCTGGTGGAAACATGGACTTTCATTAACACTTGCATACTAAACATAATGAATACATGATTACTGAACTGTTGAGATACTGAACTGAATGACTACTGCATTGATTGAATATTGGTCAGCCATAGATACGTGAATACTGAACTAACATGGATATATGATTATTGAACTGGCACGAATAATTGAGTATTGAACTAACATCAATATCTGAGTACTTAATTGGCATGAATATCTAAGTATTGGACTGACATGAGTAGCTGAGTATTGAACTGACTTGAATATTTGAGTATTGAACTGACATGAGTATCTGAGTACTGAACTGACACGAGTATTTGAGTGCTGGAAACTTGAATGTTATAACATGACATGTGAAATACTGGTTGTACCACCACTAATTCTGGTGGCAACTCCAACTCAAAAGCTAATTGACCGATCCTTCGTAAGATTCTATATGGCCCAATACAGTAGGGACTATGCTTTCCCTTCTTCCCAAATCTCATAACGCTTTTCATAAGCGAAACTTTCAGAAATACCCAATCATCAACTTGAAACTCTAGGTCTCTATGTTGTACGCTTGAATAGGACTTTTGGTGGCTCTGAGCTGTCTTCAAACGCTCTTGAGTCAACTTAACTTTCTCTATAGTCTGAGAGACCAAATTTGGTCGCAACAACTCGCCTTCACTAACTTTGGACCAACCAATTGGCGATCTACACCTTCGCCCATAGAGAGTCTCACACGTGCCATCTCGATACTAGAATGGTAGGTGTTATTATTAGCAACTCAATAAGAGTCACGTGATCATCCCAATTACTTTTAACATCAAGGACATATCCTCAAGTATCTGAATAATGTGCTCTACCTGGCCATCTTTCTGAGGATGAACAACTTGTGCCTAATCCTTTATGAAGAACTTCTAAAGTTCATTGTAAATGAGAAACATGATATAATGATGGACAACTGGGTCCCATGCACTCTAACGATTTCTTGGATATATAACTTGGCATAATCTTGTACTGAATCTGTAGTCTTTACTGGCACGAAGTGTGCTGACTTGGTAAGTCAATTTACAATCATCCAATCAAATCATGCTTTTAAAATGAGTAAAGATAATCCTGTTATAAATTCCATATTTACCATCTTCACTCAAAATATATGTATTCTGTGATAAAACACTAGGCTTTCTGCTGCCCGACTCTTACTTGCTGACAATTCGGACAATTGGCCACAAAGTCTACAACGTTCTTTTTCATGCCGTTACACCAATAAATATCCTTAAGACCATGACACATCTTTGGGGAACCTGGATGGAGAGAATACCTGAAATTATGGGCTGCTAACATGATCTTCCCTCCTTAAGTCTACCTATGTATCGAACACACGGTCCATCTCGGTACCTCAAAGTACCATCATCTCCCCCTTATTCAAAAACTATGAATTTATGCCTGTGAATCCCTTTTTTTTTGTTGATATCCCATGCGTTTCAAATCTCCAACTGAACTTACTGACAAATTTCACATCTCCCCCTTAGAACAAAGGGTAAGGTCTTGTACCTGCGGATCCTTCTCTTTTTGTTGGGATTCAAATAATTTTCCTTATTTTCTGCAATTCTTCGCACTCTATGTCAATGACGACTCATCTTCCAACTTACTTCTGAGAAATCTTTCTTACTAGGAAAACTAAATTATTCACTTAACGGAAAGCTAATGATATACAATCTTAATAATTTAACTCTGCTCACACTGTCAATCCTGGAGAAACCATATTACGATAATTCCTAAAGGCTATTCTTCTATAGTTTGTTCTCTCACTGCTAGCTAATTTTTTTCCTACTGCTACTGTACTTCGAGTTTAACTTAAACTTTTTGGGTCCTAACACACGTTCGGTAGTTCAAACTGTCATCCACTCACTAGAGTTAACGTGGCTAAGTGAATCAAATTGTATCCCTACTAGCTCTGCTGAAAGTGCTAATTCATTGTATCAACTCAAAACTTACTTACTATTCTTTTACTAACCACCTGCTACGATCATGTTTTCTTGCTCTGCTTTGAATAACTAAAGTGAAGCATAAGGTTATTCCAACTTCCCTCACCATCCGGCCCTGTTCTACGGTCGCATACTATCCCCTTTTTTTCTCTCTCTCCTAAACTATGTGCATGGATCACACTTAGGGAATTCATCTGCCTTAAATAAAATTGGAATATCTAACCCCAAACTTTCTATACAACACTAAATCATATCATACTATAAACATCCCGGGTAATCACTTAGTCACATAACCTAAGGGGGGACTGCCATATCTTTTATCTTACATTAATAGCTGCTTCTTATAGTAATTTACTAATGTGGTACTTCCTAATTCTGATTTGGATAAATCTAAACAACTTAAAATTTTTCGCTGAAATTCACTATTGGCTGCTCTTGGTTCTAATTGCATACATCATATCTTCTAGTCATTTGCATGAGTTCTACCAAAAAGTACTTCTCAAATAATAACAATCGTTTTTGACTCCTAGGTATTTTACCCTTAGGCTCTTTTCTATCCAAACTATAGTGACCAATGTTAGGGTATGACATCTGAACTATCATCATCCAACTTGTGGCTCCATTTCCAAAAATTAAATGAAGTTGTTCTAGGAGGTAAAACACATACGAATACACTACCATGCACAGACTTATCTTTCAAAGTATACCATCATCTGATAAATCACTTCCTGCGCCATCCGGTGAGTCTTGGTCTTAATCCAGACCTAAATTATGCGAAGATTTCGCTATAATCACAATTACTTACATTTTCTTTAAGCACCCATATGCATCACTGTATACTCACAAGTCACCAGAAATTTTGATTCACTGAAAATTAGATATTTGGTAAACATATAACTGAATATTGGAGAACTGAATAACCACAACTTGCTAACTGAAAGACTGTATAACTAGTAACTGGGGTAAACTGATAACCACAAGACACCATAACTGTTTTTGTACTTTCTGATAAGGTTATGTTTTAATCTGTACTACTATCCATTGCATCCCACTTTTAACATCCTCTCAAGTCTAATATTTACCAACCTGTACTCCATAATTACACCCCAATGGGAAATTATCCTCTCTAGGACCTTAGGTTCCTCTTGCGCGTCCCTTGGGCATCCAATACGTTTGGAATTCGATAGGAAGAAAAGGTTAACTATTGCTCTATGCTTCGTGGCACGATCTAGAGTAGAAAGAAATGAGACAATCCTGGATGTCTTGGTAGTTAACCGTTTATATGAGTGGCCGGCACACGCATATAAAGTAAAACTCCACTGGACACGGCTTCATAGACTCCCTAGGACTGTTGAACCTAGTGCTCTGATACCAAGCTTTGTCACGCCCCGAACCTGGGCCTGGACGTAACACGGCACTCGGTGCCTGACTACATGTGACCGAGCGAACCAACTGACTGGCTGAATCAACATGTGGTATCATAACATACTGAATGCGGAAGATAAACTAACACATGTTGATATACTGAAAGTCTGGATGATATAAATCAAAGTGCGGAAATACTAATACAATTCTGAAACATATTTGTAGCCAACATAGCTTAATATGAAAAGCCTGTGACTCTGTCTAACTGTTACCCTAGTCTATGAAGCCTTTAATGAAGTACTGAAAACACTGACTGCCTGTAAATACTGAAAGACTGTAAAGTAATGATAATGCCCCGAAAGAACTGGGGATCACCAAACAGCTGGTACGAGAATCCTAGCGCTCTGAATCATCAACCTGTAAATCATTACCTACATCATGAGATGCAGGCCCCGGGCAAAAGGAGCGTTAGTACATTTGAATTGCATTGGTATGTAAAGCAACTGAAAGAAAGAATTCTAAATGCTGAAACTGAAACTAAGCTGATAACTGAGAATTGATAATTGATAACTGAAATCATAACTATTGAAACTGAAACTGAAATGATAACTGATAATTGATAACTGAACTGATAACTGATACCTGAACTGATAACTAATAACTTAACTAATAACTAATAATTGAACTGAACAAAGGAAGTAAGGATATGAATACTCCCTCTTCTGAATGATGAACAACCTGTTTATCTGAATAAATAAACTGCGGCCTCAGGACTATATATATATATATATATATATATATATATATATATATATATATATATATATAGCATCAACTGCACAACTGCCTCTAGCCCAAGTATATGTATACATAACTGCGACCTCAGGTCCCAAATGCATTAAGCATAAACTGCGGCCTCAGGCCCAAAGATGCATAAAGCATCAACTGCGGCCTCAGGCCCAAAGATGCATAAAGCATAAACTGCAGCCTCAGGCCCAAATACAGGTGTTCAACATTCAGAAACTGAGAATCAAACTGCAATACGTGATAATGAAATATTGAATCACACTGAGTTACATGATACTGGAATACTGGATCACACTGAGTTACATAATATTGGAATACTGAATCACATTGAGTTACAAAATACTGGAATATTGAATAGGACTAGATTGAGACATGTATTCTTGAACTGATTATGAACACTGAAACTTCAACTGTTTATGGCATACTGAGTAATCTACACTAAGACTCGGGGGCATCAAACTCAAGTCTATATTAAATACGCACTGAGCTCACAACGTTCAGAATGAAAGTGGTGAACGAGTTATGAAGCTAGAGAATAGAAGTTCTACAACTATTCAAGGAACTAGGCTAAAATATATTTCTGAGGCAATTAGTAACGTCGGAAAAGAAACGTAGTGCAGGGAGAATCATTAAAATTCCCAAACATAGAGAGTTAGCCTCACATACCTTAACTTCCTGCTCTTGAGCGTAATACAACATTCGCCAACCCTTTCAACTTTATTCTATATCAATACAAGTCAAACGGATTCCATATTAGCAATAATATTCATGTTTTGGTTACTTAGGTCATTTTTATCTAAACACTTGGTGGCATTAA